>NW_020799233.1:12099-59971 GCF_003259725.1 Athene cunicularia | reverse complement strand
CCTCTGGGGGACAATGATGAAGTACTCCAAGAAAAGTCAGGTGCACAGTGAAGGACTCCTAATGGGCAGCATGGTGAAGGGCTCCTCTGGGAAGGTGCTATGAGGGGCTCCTTTGACACAGCACAATGAGGGACACCTCTCGGGACAGCACAGTGTAGGGCTCCTCTGGGGCGGTGTGACAAAGGCTCCAAGAAGACCTGACAGAACACTGAAGGGCTCCTCCAAGACTGCACATAGAAGAGTTACTCCAAGTGGCATGATGAGGGGGTCCTCTGGTGCGGTGCAATGAGGGGCTCACCCAGTGTGGTGTGATGAAAGGCTTCTTCAAGACAGCGCAGTGAAGGGCTCCTCGAGTCTGAACAATGAGGAGTTACTCTGGGGTGGTGTGATGAGGGGCTCCCTATGGATCTGCGTGATGAAGGGGTCCTATGGATCAGCACAGTGAAGGGCTCCTCCAGGATGGTGTGACAAGCTGATCCTCTGGGCTTCTTGTGATGAAAGGCTGAAATGGCATGATGAGGGGCTCTTCTGTGGAGGCGTGACATGGGGCTGATAGGGATCACTGCAGAATTGGCACAGTGAAAGCCTGCTCCAGGACACTGAAACTGTGAGTTCCTCCAGCACAGTATGATAAAGTGCTGCTCTGGAGTGGTGCAGTGAAGGCCTCCTCTGCAGCAGAGTGATGAAGCACACTTCCAGGGGACCATGATGAGAGGCTCCTCTGAGGCAGTGTGGTGAACAGCTCCTCCAGGGCAGTGTGAGGAAGGACTTGTCTGGGCAGCGCAATGAGGGCCTCCTACTGAGCAGCACAGGGAAGGGCTCCTCGAGGACAGTGTGCTGAAGGGCTACAAGAAGACACAACCAGTGTGGGGAACAGCCCCTCTGGGCAAGGATGATGACATGCTCCTCTGGCATGACAGCGTGAACTGTTCCTCTGGTGCAGCGTGGTTGAGGAATCCTTCACTACAATGTGGTGAAGGGCGCCTCCAGAGTAAACTAGTAAATGCCTCATCCAGGCCGGCATACATGGGCAAACATACGATATGTACCATAAAATACGATACACACAACACGACAAAGACAATCTAATAAACAACATATATTACATACCTTAGCATGCAATGCATAACAGAGAGAAAATGCAATACATAACATACATAAAATGCAACACATACAAGGACAAAACCAATCAGTAAAATACAATATATATAATAACAACAAAACATTTAAGACAAAAAAATTAAAAAATACAGCAAAATAAATACCACACAATATATGAAAAACCATAAAATACCAACCATACAATGCAATACAAACTACAGCACAAGATAAATAATAATGCAGTACATGGGAAGACATGGAACAAAAAAATATACAACAAAAAACCCTAACATTGGTTCCTCTGGGGCACCATGGTAAAGGCCACCTGCGGGGCAAGACTCGTCCGGGAAAGCATGATGAAGGCCTCCAAGAAGAGCTGGGATGTGCCATGAAGAGCTCTCCAGGGTGAGGCGACGACGGCCCCTCCGAGGCGGCGCAGTCAAGGGCAAGGGCTCCTCCGCGGAGGCAGACGTTATGCAATACATACTATAGGAGAGAGTAAACCCAACACTGACAATACATACAAGTTACGGCAATAAAACAGATACAAAAATATGGCCATAAAAAAAGATACAAAAATACATGCCACACAATACATGACAAACTATACCATATTAACTACAGCACAACACAAAGAACAATACAATCCATACCAGACAATGCAGGCAAGGCAGCATCAAACACAATACAGCACAAGATATACAAGACGATACAATACACAGGATTCCACATAGGCCATTCCCTAGATTACACAACACACCGTACAATACACAACACACCTACCATCCATGAAACATACTACACACAACACAATACAAAATACAATCCACACTACAAGATGCAATATACAGATGCCAACACACAAGAGGAAATACACTCTATAAAATGCAATATACAAGAAAGCACACAATTCCAGACAATGCAGAACAGAATACATCCTATAAATCAATCCAAACACACACAGTACATACAATAACTAACAGACCATAACCACCTATATTACGGTAACCATCCCACCATACAAAACAAACTACAACACAATTCAAGTCACAAAGATACACAGCACCAATACTACAGGACATCAGAACACAAGAAATACTATTACACAGGGAAAAAGGCAACCAACACAAGACATGCAAGGCGGAGCCTGGATGACGAGCGGCTCCTCGGGCACTGTGCAGTGAGCCCCGGGATGCTCCGCGGCGGCGTGATCAAGGCCTCCAAGAAGAGCTGGGATGTGCCATGAAGAGCTCCTCTGGGCGGGGCGACGATGGCCCCTCCGGGGCGGCGCAGCCAAGGGCAAGGGCTCCTCCGCGGAGGCAGACGTTACAAACCATACCATACATTACCATACCCACGACACAAGACAGACAATACCCTACAGACCACACCATAACTTACAGACCTTACCCGACGCTGCAAACCACACCTGTCATATAACACTACACACAACCTACAGACAAGGAATCACAAGACAAAATACAAGACAGACAATCCAGCAACAAATCCATTACAATACACACAGTAAAACACAACAGGTACTACAAAAGACAAAACACATTACAATGCCAAGTACATCACAAAATTTACAGTGCCATAAAACACAATGTCCTCTACAAGAAAGAACACACCATACGATACAGAAAAATGCACAGAATAATGCTCAAAAAAACTCCAAAATACAATACATTACAAAGAAAATTAAGTTTCCGTACAAAATACATAAAAAGCAACGCAAAATACAGTAAATATTACATTACCAAAGAAAAATTGCCATACATAATATATTAGAAAATAAAATACATACAATGCAAGGGAAGATACAAAACCTCCAATACATTCAATGCTGTACAGTACATATGATAAAATACCACACAACAAATAAAAGAGATGATACAATGCAAACTACACAGGATGCAATTAATGCCAGTCCATACATACAGTCTGCAATATGATATAAAACAGAATACAATACAGAGAGTATATGAAATGAAACACACACACACACAACACATCAAATATGTAACACAAAAATCTATACAGAGAATACATACAAACAACACAATACCTACAGTGATAGAGAGGACAGTTAACCTAGGATACATTCCAGACCATAAACACATACCATACCGTACGTACAATAACATCAATACCAAACCCAAATCATACAGTACAATAGATACCATGAATAGCCTATGACATTTACCAAAAATACAAAATAGAACACACAGATTACATGAAATACCATACTATACCATACACAAGTTAAAATAATATCCAAAGGACTACATATTCGAATACATAGAAACACTATGATCCATACAATACAGATGATGCATACCATACCATAAGACATTACAACTCATACAAGAGCGCAAATACCAAAGCAGATGCTACAACACAATACACCCTACAGTACATACCTCTAAATACCATATGATACAAGACACAGAATAAAAAATACCCAGTAACAATACAATACAAAGTACCACACAGCCAGTGTAGTACAGCATAAAGAACGGACAGCACCAGACAACAGAAAACCCCAGACCACACTTACCAGACAATACTTAACACATGGTCTGCAGAGGGGGGCCTGCCTGCTGCTCCGGCGGCACACACCAAAGCCCAAAACGCTCTCACGAGGCACCACGCTCAAGGGCTCCTCCCCCACAGGGGTGATGAAGAGCTCACCAGGCACAATGGCAGTGAAGGGCTCCTCCAGGGCAGCATGCTGAAGAGCTGCAAGGTGACCCACCAAGCGTGGGGAACAGCTGCTCTCTGAGGCCAGGATCATCAAGGGCTCCTCCACTGTCACATGCTCAAGGGCTCCTCCACAGCGCTCTGACGCTGAAGGGACTCCTCCAGGACTTGGATGATGATGGGCTGCTCCTCTGATTTCACTTAGTTGTTGTTTCACATCCACGTTCTGGTCTAGATTGTGCTGAGACTATAAAGAAGAGAAGATGCTTTTGTTCTTAAGCAGTAAGCAATCTTTGCCCCAAAATTTCATAAATTAAGTTTTACACCTTGAACTCATTTCCTTTGTTATTTTCCTCACACTCCTGAACTCTACTGTTACTGCTTTTATTAAGAACTGATATTAAATTGTGTTTGATTTTAATATAAGTATAGAATTAATAGATATTTTAGTAAAAATAATTTTACATTTATTTTAACCACAGTTATAGAAACAAAGGCACTGACAAGTACCACAGCAACTCAGAAAGCAGAACTTACTGATTTGATTTGAGCCTTAGAACTTAGTGAAAAGTATAAATAGTAAATACTTGGACAGACTCAAAGTATGCTTTTAGGGTAGTATATGTCCATGAAGCTTTGTGGAAAGAAAGGGGATTATTGTCCTGTCAGAGATAAAATATTAAGGATGAAAATTAAATTTTACAATTATTACAAGCAGTTCAAAAACCAAATCAGTTAGCAATCATGCACTGTAAAGCACACCAAATTAGGAACACAAAAGAAATTGCTAGAAGTAATTTGGCCAACTAGACAGCAAGAAAACGAGTATTCCAAGCGGCATTAATTCCCTCCAAAACAGTAACCCCTCATAGACGAGTAGTAGTTCCACTTAAAAGAAATAATGCAAACCAAACATCAAGAATGTCATTAGGGAGCAGAAGCTTTAGTAACTTCTTTACAAAAACAAGTTATATCTGTTAAAATGGTGGACATGGCTAAATTAATAACTGCAAAATGTGACTTATGTTTGAAAAATACTCCAGTAATCAAGAAAAGAGTTCAAATGGGTAGATTAAAATATGGTACAGAAACTGGAGATTATTGGCAAGTAGATTTTTCAGAATTACCTAGACAAAATGGATACCAATATATCCTCAAGTCAGAAGCTTTTCCCTGTTGCACCACACAAGCCAATGAAGTAGTAAAGTGGTTAGTACGAGAAACAGTTACAAGATTTGGAGTTCCTATTGGAATTTCGTCTGACAGAGGTCCACACTTTGTTGCAGAAATAGTCCAAAATGTTAGCAAAATTCTGGGTATCACTTGGGATTTGCATACTCCATGGAGGCCACAATCCAGTGGAAAAGTAGAAAGAATAAACCAGACTTTAAAAAGGCAAATAAGTAAGATCTGTCAAGAAACCAATTTCAAATGGCCTCAAGCATTTCCCCTGGCCTTACTACAAATCAGAGTATAATCAAAGAGTGGAACCTCAGTCAGTCCTTACGAATTACTGTATGGAGAACCTTATGAGTCCCCAGAACTAAATCCAAACATGCATGAAAAGGAAAAAAAGATGTATGTAACTATTTGCTTTCTTTAAGAAAAACTGTGATTCGGAGTGCAGTGATGTGGAATAAACCATTATCCCTAGAAACTCGAGTGCATGATTTTCAACCAGGAGATTATGTCCATGTGAAAATGTGGACTTCCGAACCTTTGCAAGAACATTGAAAAGGACCTTTGCAAATATGTTAACCACCTTCACGGCTATCAAGATTGCAGAATCAGATGCATGGATACACTATACCCGAGTGAAGAAAGCACCTACTCCATGGAAAATTATAAGCTGTGACCCAAAGACTTTAAAACATGTTTAATATTTCATATCAGTTTGTGATTGTTCTCCTTATATTGGCTTGGAAGGTGACACTGGTGGAATCATGGGTTGATCTGGTGGCAAGGAACAGAAGGCAATCAGATACCAAACAATTAATTAACATTCCTAAAGGAATGCTTGAAGAAAATTTGATGTTAGTATTGATTAAGGGATTTGCCAAATTGCAGAACGTTACACAAATTACTGCCTGTTTACCAATACCAAAAGCAGTAGGTGAATCTATTCCTTGGGGAATCTTAACTATAAATTTAACCAATTTGGAACACGAAAATAAGACTACTTATTGCAAACAAAAGCCAGTGATTCAATGGTATAAACAAGTGAAGGTTATTAGGAAACCATAGAAATCACCAGGAAAAATCAGACTGTGAGAAACTACTAAATTATGACTTTGTAACAGGGTCTCAACCTAGTGCTTTGGATCAAGTTCCCTTCACAGGAGGCCCAAAACCTAATCTAGGACAGTGTTCATATGATGAACAAATTAAAAACAATGTAAGCAGGAACATCATGGAATGGCAGTGTAACAAAACTTGGCAAAGTACCCAAAACCAGGCACAGTGGGACTCTGTATGGTCTATGTCCATATTCTCACGATTTCAGTACATGGCCAGAACCCCTTGCTGTTTTACTTGGGACAGTGCCTGGATTAACAGAGTGTTTACAATCCTTCCCTTGATAGTAGATAAAAGCACTACCTGACCAGAAAAGGAACATGTAGTACCATGGTGGAAATGTGAAAAGGTGTATGATTGCAACAATGCAGATTTAATAACCAAAGAATTCCTCATTTGGCAGCTGCTTTAAAGTTTGATTGTTATTGTCGAGGTTTTTATAACAACATGACTAGCATCTTTACACCCAGAAGAGGATACTTTTTAGTTGTAAAAAAATCTACCATTCAGAGTCCAGGACATTTAGTTTGGGCATTAAGTGATGGCACCTGGACAACCCATTTACCAGTAGATGGTAAGGTGAAACAAATTACTTTAGGCCTGCCAACATTGTGTCCGATTTGGAAGAAATCACCATTCAAGGGATCCCTGGAAAATTTAAAATTACAACGAATTAAAAGGTCTGAAACAGATGATGACACCTGGAATGAACCATCAACAGGAGTAAAAATTGGCTGGGCTTTAGTCTCTTCTGAACCCAATAGCGTCCTATAGGAAGAGAGAATGGCTTTATCACTTAACAGGACAAGTAGAAAAATTGGCTAATGTTACAAGAAAAAAGATTTAAAAAATTAAACATCCAATCACAGACAACTTCCCGAACGACACTTCAAAATTGGATGGCATTAGATATGCTTCTGTTAAAGGAGCATGGATTGTGTGGATATCATTAGGATAGATTAGATCATTGCTGCATTCATATTCCAAATGTTACACAGGATGTAGAACATGATTTAGATCTGTTAGGCAAAATCAAAAAAGAAACAGAAACAATTCGAGAAGGTATGTAAGAAGATTGGCTAGGAAAAATTTTTAGTGAATTAGGGTAAAACTTAAACTCTTGGCTTAAATCCCTAATCAAAACTCTATTTTTGCTACTAATTGTCCTTTTCATAATTATGCTGGTGTATGCCTGTCTTAAAAGACAGTTTACTAATAGGCTTGCAATACATCATAGAATTGTGAGAGAAGTACCCACTATGCCACCAGACTACAGCCCACCACCACCATCATCTGGCAAGACAAACTTTAGCTTCAAAGATGAAAATGAATAAAAGTGTGAAAGTATTGAAATGATTTTCAACACTTTCAAAGGGGGGAAATGTTACTGTTTTTATTAAGAACTGAAATTAAATTGTGTTTGATTTTAATATAAGTATAGAAGTAAGAGATATTTTAGTAAAAAACATTTTATATTTACTGTATTTTGAATCTAGCAACCGACTGCTACTCTAAAATCCCCTGTACAGCCCTGTACCAAGGCCGAAGGGATTGGTCATAATTGTCCAATGGGAGCGGTTAGAACCTAGGTAACAAAACACGAGGTAATTTGTAAACTGATTTATAATACATACATAAGACTAGAAGAATGCAAGTAGTTGTCAAGGTCCAGGATTAATGGGAACTGAGGGAAGTAACTGTAACAGCTTGCAGGTACCCGCCAAGAAAACTGTGTCCTTAAGCAAAAGGTAATTCTGGCAGGGGGAGATCGCGACCACTGACCCATGGACCACCTACTCACAGTACACCCCAGACCCATTTCTAGACATTTCTAACCTTTACTGCGCAGATTCGGAAATAGGAGGAGAATATGTTAATGTTTTCTTGGAAGTTGTGTGTTTATGTATGAAGACTTAATGAATATGTATGAGTAAGTTCTATAGAAGGTGTATGATTCTGGTGCCTGGCACGTGTTGTTGGTGAGAGCACTCCCCTACACGTCCGGCCGTCAATAAATAAATGTCTGCTTATCTGCAACACATTGGTGTCGATAAGTTATTTTTATCCCAGATTTTGGGGACACTACCATTATAAAGGAGAGAAGCCATGGAAAGAAAGTTCTAACACACAGGCTTCCCATTTCTTCAGCTACCAATTCAATTCAGTTCCTATATTAAGAAATACCAATACTCAGTCAACAGTGGACTCCACACTCCACCAGGCTCCTGTGGTCGAAGATAAACTTGGTGATGAAGCACTGCTGAAGAGACCTACAGGGAAGCTCCCCAAACAGCCCAGGTGGGGAATCACTCACCCCAGAGCACCAGGCCGTGAAGGAACCACAAACAGCCAGACAGCGAAGGACTCCAGAATAGCTGGCGCTGAACTGCTCCTCCAGGGCCACGGGGTGATGCGCTCCTCACACACTTCAAAACTGTCTTGGGTGGTCCTAGAAAACAGCAGTGAAATAGTTATTTGCATTCTCATCCGGAAATTCCCAGACAACACCTGCACAGCATTCCTGTCACTCTTCCAGACAGTAATTCCCAGCAAGCTGCATGAAAGCTCTTGAATACATCCCAAGTCATCGCCTCCTAGGGCTCCCTGAGAAATTCCCCATTTCTCACTGCTTCCGTTGGGCTAAAGAACCACACGGTACATTCCCACAATGGAAATGCTGCCTGTGTTTAGCCAGACTACACCCGATGGATACAGAAATGCCCCACCTCCCCCCAGACCCTGCTATCGCACAGGGCTCAGTCAACTCTGGGGCCACTCTCTCCTAATGCTTCTCAGAGAGCTGCCATCCGTCACAGGTGGCACCTGTGCAGGGGCACAACCCCCTGCTTGGCCTTTGAACAAACCTGCAGCTCACAAGTTGCCCTTTGTGGCTCAGATACAAGGTAGCCCCCAAAACATTCCCCTCAGTCCCTTCACATGACCCCCCCGCACAGCTCCTATTTCACCTGGGAGACACTTCTCTGCTCCTCTGGTCACTCTCCCCTCACCCTCACTCTTTGCCCACTACACAACAGATACACAAGCAGCACAAATTCCACACCTGCATCAGCTTGGGAGACTCGTCTGAGCTCCTGGGATGAAGCACAAGACATTCACAAAGCAGAGACTCTGCACACGGACAAAAGGCTGTTTCTCATTCTCCAGCTGTAGGCTGAATAGAACATGACAGCATATTTACTGCCCACGCTCAGAAAAGTTTTGCTGGGGTTTTTGTATCTGTGAGCAGGGCATTAACAAGACAGCACCTGGTTTACACCTTGCTTAGTTGAAGCTCTTTTCATGTTTACATCTGATGGAGATAGCACATACTCTACACACAGAACAAGTCCTGCATTGCCCGCGTGAGGCAATTTTTGTCTGACTGGATATAAAATACACACAGCTAGGGCACCATCTGGATAGATTTACTCATGCAGAATCTACACAGAAAACATGCAGCAAGTATCTACAGACTATATAGGGACAGACACACAGAGATACATCTGAAGATGTCTGTCAATTATCCACACACACCCTGACACAGTCTATACAGGCACTAACTACTCTGTCTCTGGCAAGAGAAGCCTCAGCTGATCTCACCTCTGATACAGAGAAATGATTACTTGTTTTAAGATTTATTTACTTATTCACTTATAGAAAACTTCTTAGCAACTTATTTACTTATAGCAATTTATAGTATTTTTAAAATATTGCTAAGAATCCTGCTTGCCCAGACTGTTCTGTGGAATTTTACCAAGGACTACTGTGTTCATCAAAACAAAGCAGTTCACTGTGAAAATCTACCAAGGATTACAATGTCCAGCAAAAATTTATACTTTTGGCCTTGAGTAACAGGTGGCTCTAACTAGTTGGAATTTTGCAAATGAGTAAAGATCGTCATATACGAATGGTAGAAGTTCTATTGGTTCTCTTAGATAAGATAGAAAGTAAACCATCTGAAAAACACTCTTATTCAAGAAATTGGCCAAGGAATCTGAGCATGCTCCAGGGAAAAAACAAAGTGAGAAAGACTATGAGCCTTCCTCCCAAAGACCCCCGAAGACGCCCACCAGGAGGCAATGCGCAAGTGCAAAGATGACATAAACTGTTGACATCAGCCTTTCTAACTAACCCAGCCTTACTCATGAATATGTATGTTTGTGTTATGTAATCCAATGAATATGGATATCCACACTCTATAAGTTTTTGGTAAAATGTGTGGTGGGTGTGGAAGCTTTGTGGAGAGATCCCCTTGCACCTCGGTGCCTGAGTAAACAGACCTGCTTTGTAACTCTATTTGAGTTGTCACGTCTTTTTTCCGTGAATCACCTCTCTGAGGCCTTTCTCCCCACTGTGTTCAGAAGATACATTATCTGTGTGTAAAAAAGGAAACAGCCCCAGGAAGCACAACCATGTCTTTCTACCTGTGGATGCACTCTGCACACAGAACACACACACACTTTGCACATGGCATGCACACTACAGAAAGCAGACAGACAGCTGAGGGGACCCTACGCTTCTCTGCCTTGCGGTTCAATAGATACAATCTCTGCATGGAACACAGACACTCTCAAGGCCATGGCAGGAAGGGCATGCCTTTCTGTGGGTGCAGTGTATCCTGGCTGTACTCGGGACACGTGCCCGTCCGTACACACACTTTATACGCAGGCGTACACAGAGCAAGAGGCAAGGCATTGCTTTTCTGGCTGTACAGAGCACAGGGACTGTCTGCGCACAGACTACAGCCATTCCATATGCAGAGTAGACACGAACAGGCGAGGCAGGTCGTCTCTGCTTAAAGACGACAGCCTCTTTCTCAAGAAGACAGACCTGCACGGCAGCACTCTTCTGTCTGGACACAGAATCGATCTGAGCCACAAAACACCAGCAGGGCTGAAAACAGGATGGTGTTTGCCTCTACAGAACACACTCGGTGTGCAGCACGTGCGCAGAGAGGAGAGGAAGGCTCTTCAGCCCATAAAGCACACAGCCTACCCATCTGTGGAACGTACACAAGCAAGGTGACCAGAGGCTTTGCTGTCTGCAAAGACAATACAGGGACTAAACAGAGACAGCCCTAGAAAAGCCGCGCCTCACCTATCTCTGCATTTAGTATCTACCATCTGCGTCGGCATAACACGCCAACTATACTGGGAGGCTTTTCTATCACTGGACAGAATACATACTGGCTTCCTCAAGACGACACCTGCACAGGCAAAGCCAGCCACGCTATGCAGCTTGTAATAGGATATACTCTGCCTATAGAAAAGAGATGGTGAGGCTTTTCTCTCTGGGGATAGGCTACGTTCCATCTGTAGATGGACTGTACACAGGCAAAACACATCTCTGTCTAGTCACAGGCTAGATACTGCCAAGGCAGGGCTTTATGGACTGCTTATACAGTGCCCACTGGCTGTACAGAGAACAGAAAACACCAGGATGGTGAGGTGGGGCAACACCTTCCTGTCACCATACAGACTGTAAAAGGGCTGCACGGAGAATACATGCGGAAGGCACCGCACGCCACTTTCCTGTCAGGATGCAGAATGAGTTCTGGTTACAGAGCAGAGATGGGCCAGGCAAGGCAGGTCTTCTCCACCCACCTCCAGGGGAAACCTGGGCAGACTGAGGGTGAAGCGGGACTCTCTGCACATCAGGCCCACAGAAGCACACAAACGGGGGAGGTGAGGCTTCCCTCTTTGCAGAGCAAAGACTTGGTGCACACAGGTAGTGTAAGGCTCTCCTGCCTGTCTGTGGAACACAGGCTGCCTATAGACCAGAGGGATGGCTCTGGACTCAGAACACACACAGCTCATCTCTACCACAGACCTGCAGAGTCTGGGGAAAATGGGGTGCACCTGCCCATACACTGCCAAGACCCTCTGTGCAGAGCACAGGCAGAGGGGCGAGGCATGGCAAGACTCCTATCTCCATTTGCAGAATACACCCCGAGGGGCTGGGGTAGCACGGCAGGCCTTCTGCATCCCTTGCACGGCCTTCAGGGAGCTTCTAACACAACCACCTCCTGCTGTGCTTTCCTCAAGTCCCCCACCCATCTCCCAGGCACCCAGATGGACACCAAGGACCAGTAACATCATCTCTTTCTCTGCAGGCAACAGGCTGATCTCGGAATAGGGACAAATGATGATGAAATGCACTGCCTGCAAGGGATTTTTCTCTTACCAATTCCCACTTCTGAGCCAGAAGTGATGCTTTTCACAGAATCACCTAGGTGGGAAAAAGCCTTGAAGATCACCCAGTCCAATCGTTTTCAAAGCAATGGGGATTCTACAATAACCTGAGGTGCTGCTAAATTTCTCCATTTTGCATGTCTGGTTGCAAACAGACCTGTCAGACATCAGGGGTCAGGTGCTGCTACTCGGAAGATATGCACACAGGACCAGGGAGAACAGGCTACTCGCAGCTTTCAGGCCAAGGAATCAAACACCCAGCTTTGAAGGGCCAAGCGTAGCTCAGCGTGAACACCAGCTACCGCTACACCAGCTTCTGAAATCCCAAGAAAGCAACGAGGAAGCCAGGGCACTTGAGCCCACACCCCACAAGACTTTCACACACACGAGGCCAGGGGGGCCTCTCTGAAAGCAAGTCCCCTCTCCCTCTGCCAGCAGCAGGGATGGAAGAGCAACAGGCACCTGCCCCACGAGCAAAGGCACGCTAGTGAGGCTGCTCTGCAAAGAGAGCTCCACACCACATTTCCAGCCAAGCCCCAGGAAGCTGGACAGCACCGGATTAACCCTCCTGCTTGCTTCAGGGGTGATGCCCGTGGCCGTGTGTAGTGCCCAAGCCAGGACCCTTCTCCCCACAGCCAGCACAGAGAGGCTGGAGCTCTCCAAGCACAGAGCCTGTGGCTGGCTCCTGCCCCCCCCACTCCCCACAGGTGCTGCTCAGGGCACAGGCCAGCCTGCATTTATCCCACACCGGTAACTCTGCCTGACAGACAGGCTGGAATGGGCTTCTGTGTAGTAATCTACAGACCGGCCCCTGTGTCAAAAAGCCACCAGTAGCTCTGGCAGTGCCGGGGGGAAGGAATGGTCCCCATTTCTGCTGGGGGTGAGGGGCAACACCCGAGCTGCCCAGCCCCCGACTGCACAGCTTGGCCTCTCACCCGGACGGACCTCACAGCAGGGACGGCCACAGGCTCCGGACCTCCAGGCGGGCTGCCCGGGGAAAGGGGCTTTGTCCCCTCACTGGTATCTTGCACACGGGGCCGCCCCCCCGGCCCTCCTCCTCTTTCCCCTCACGATGGCGGCGCCACAGCGCCCGGTGCCACTGCCTCCAGCAGCCGCTCGCTCGAGCCGTTACCACCCAACTGCCAGCGGCCCGAGCTACCACTGCCTCGCGGGGCGGGGCCGCGAGGGCAGGGGGCAGGGACAGGTGAGTGGGCAGTCGGTCATGGGCGGGGCCTGGACGGAGGGGCGGGGCCTGTGAGGAAGCGGTCGAGTGCTGGGTGGAGACTGAGCAGCCAAGGGGCCAAAGAGGTGGCCCCGGGAACCAAGGGTCGGGCCAAATGGTCGACACAGCTGATGTCGCCAGGGGCCAAAGGGGCAGCGCCTGCGACCAAAGAGGTGGCACAGGGGGACAAAGGGGCCGTGCTGGCAGCCAAAGGGATGGCACTTGAAGGAGGCTGCAAACCAGTAAAGATTAAACAATATCCAATCAAACCAGAAGTTAGACAGGTACTGAAATAATTGATAAATTTTTGGAATATAAAATTCTTGAGGAATGTGAATCTAACACTCCCATTTTACCAGTCAGAAAACCTTCAGGTGAATATAGGCTAGTGCAGGATTTGAGAGCAGTGAATCAGATCTTTAAGGACATTTATCCTGTAGTAGCAAATCTTTATACTTTGTTGAGAGCATTAAAGGAGACTCATCAGTGGTTTACAGTGCTTGATTTGAAAGATGGTTTTTTTCATATACCGCTGGAGAAGGAAATCAGAAAATCGTTTGCTTTTGAGTGGGAAAATCCACAAACTGGGTGAAATATGTAGTTGACATGGACAAGCCTACCCCAAGGATTTAAAAATAGCCCAACAATCTTTGGGCATCAGCTGGTGAAGGAGCTTGAAATATGGAACCAGGATAGGCTGAAACCTGGACATTTACTTTTACAGTAAGTGGATGATATACCAATTGCTGCAGAAGACAGATTTACCTGTATACAGGTAACTACTGACCTCTTGAATTTTCTGGGACTGAATGGGGACAAGGTATCCAGGAAGAAAGCCCAAATAGCTTGTCAGACTGTGATGTATTTGGGATTTGAGATTTCAAAAGGACAATGGCAGTTAGGAACAGACTGTAAGGAAGCTATCTGTGTCACCAAGCTGAAAAATGTTCATGAACTGAGAGCCTTTTTAGGAATGACTGGGTGGTGTCGCCTTTGGATAATGAATTACGGTCTAGTAGCTAAACTGCTGTATGAGGCCCAGAAGAACTCTCCTTTTGTATGCGGCCCAACACAACAAAGGGCTTTTACAGAGTTAAAACGTGCTTTAATGTCTGCACCTGCCTAAGGACTTCCAGATTTAACCAAAGTTATTCAGGGCTTTGTTCGTGAAAGACAAAGCCTTGCACTAGGTGTGCTGACTCAGAGGATGGGAAGCTGGAAGAGACCAGTTGGGTATTTTTCCAAACAGTTGGACACAGTAAGTAAAGGATGGCCTAATTGCCTTCAAGCAATTGCTGCAACAGTGATGCTTATTTATACAAGAAGGCTGGAAATTGACTTTGGGAAAAACAATAGCAGTGTATGTCCCACACACGGTAGTAACTGTTTTAGAACAAAAGGAAGGACATTGGCTATCCCTGAGCAGAATGACAAAGTACCAGGTGGTTTTGACTGAACATGATGATGTGATTTTAAAAACAACTAACCTGGTATATCCTGCAGTGTTTTTAAGTTCCACACAGGAAGAAAGACAGCTGGAGCATGACTGCTTAACTACCACTGAACAAGAAGATTTGAAGGATATGCTGCTAGAAAATCCTGACTGGGAACTGTACACAGATGGCAGTAGCTTCATGGAGCAAGGAGTCAGATGTGCTGGACGTGCGCTAACAAGAGATACCCCTAGTATGGCTAGTATTGGCTAGTACTACATCAGCTCAGAAAGCAGAACTTAATGCTTTTATTTGAGCCCTAGAATTGAGTGAAAAGAAGAAATCAAATATTTGGACAGGTTCAAAGTACGCTTTTGGGGCAGTACATGTTCACAGAGTTTTGTGGAAAGAGAGGATTATTGCTCTCTCAGGGATCAAATATTAAGCATCAAAATGAAATTTTAAAATTATTGTGAGCAATTCAAAAACCAGATCACGAAGCAATCAATCATGCACTGTAAAGCACAGAAAATTGGAAATACAAAGGAAATTGCTGGAAATAATTTGGCTGACAGAATGGCAAGAAAAATAGCAAAGGAGCAAACATTACAGATGGCATTAATTCCAACTAAACCAGTAACCCTTCCCAGGGAAAAAAACTAAATAGTCAGAGGAGGATGACAAATTTGGAAAATTGCTGAATGCTAAGAAAAATTTAGCTGGATGGTGGGTAACCCCTAAGAGACAAGGTGTAGTTCCATCTCTTTTAACGAGAAAAATAATTCAGATAAAACACCAAAAATGTCACTGGGGTGTGGAAGCCTTAGTAACTCATTTACAAAGGCAAGTAGTATCGGTTAAAATGTTAGCTGCAAAATGTGAAGTATGTTTGAAAAATAATCCAGAGATTAAGAAAAGGGTCCAAATGGGCAGACTAAAATCTGGAACAGAACCTGGAGATTATTGGCAGGTAGATTTTTCAGAGCTACCTAGACAAAATGGGTACCGATAACATTCTGGTGGGGTTTGATACCTTTACGGGATGGCCAGAAGCTTTTCCCTGTTGTTTCACTCAAGCAAAGGAAGTAGTAAAGCAGTTACTACAGGAAATAATTCCGAGATTTGGAGGCCCTATTGGAATTTCCTGACAGAGGTCCACACTTTGTTGCTGAAGTAATACAAAGTGTTTGCAACATTTTAGGAATCACTTGGGATTCACATACCCCATGGAGGCCACAATCCAGTGGAGAAGTGAAAAGAATGAATCAGACTCTAAAAAGACAAATCAGCAAAATCTATCATGAAACTAATTTAAAGTGGCCTCAAGCACTTCCATTGGCATTATTGTGAATTAGAGTACAACCAAAGACTGGTACCTCAGTCAGTCCTTATGAATTATATGGGAAACCATATGAGTCCCCAGAACCAAATCCAAATATTCATGTGAAAAGGAAAAAAAGATGTGTATAAATATTTGCCTTCCTCAGGGAAAGCCATGACTGTGATTCAAAGCACAGTAGTGTGGAACAGAGCCCTATCTTTGGAGAATCCAGTGCATGACTTTCAACCAGGAGATTATGTCTATGTGAAGACGTGTACTTCCAAACCTCTGCAAAAATACTGTAAGGGACCTTTCCAGATACTGTTAATCACCTTTACAGCTATCCAGATTGCAGAATGAGATGCTTGGATACATTATATGCAGGTGAAGGCGGCACCTACTCCATGGAAGATTATTAACTGAGATCCAGAGACTTTAAAATTGACTCTGAAACAGGTCTAATTTCTCATACTAGTTTGTGATAGCTGTTCTTGTATTAGCTTGGAAGCTAGTGCTGGTGGGATCATGGGTTGCTTTGTTGATTAGGAACAAAAGACAAATAGAAACATAGCAGCTGATCAGCATCCCTAAAGAAATACCCAGAGAAAATCTGATGTTATGATTGATTAAGGGATTTGCCAATTTGCAGGATGTCCCATGGATTACTGCTTGTTTACCAATACCAAGAGCAGTAGGTGAATTTGTTCCATGGGGAATCTTAACCATGAATATGACCAACCTGGAACATAAAACCAAGACTTACTGCAAACAGAAACCTGCTGTTGAGTGGTATGAACAAGTAAAAGTTATCAGAAAACAGTGGAAGATGCCAGGCAAAGAAACAGGTTGTTAAAAGTTATTGCACTATGATTTTATAACAGGATCCCAACATGGTACCATAGCTTGGATTCTTCTTCCTGGGAGTCCAAATCCCCAGCTAGGATGGTGTTCCTGTGACGAACAGATCAAAAACAATGTGAGCAGAAGCATCATGGAATGGCAGTGTAACAAAACTGGTGAAGTTACACGATAGGAAGAACAGCAGGGCTATGTATGTCCATGTCCATATTCTCTCCGTTTCAGTACATGGCTAGAACTCATTGGTGTTTCACTTGGGATGGAAAAGGGTTTGCAGTCCTACCCTCAGTAGACGATAAAGGAACTTCACTGAGAGAGAAAGAGGACAAAATAGTGTCATGGTGGAAACGTGAAAGAAAAGGTGTATGACTGCAGCAATGAAGATTTAATAATTCAAAGAATCCCTCCTTTGGTGGCTGCTTTAAAATTTGGCTGTTTTTGTCGAGGTCTAAAAAATAGTCTCAATTTAACCAGCACATTTACACCCAGGAAGGGAACCTTGTTTAGATGCAGAAAATCTACTATTCAGAGTCCAGGACATTTAGTTTGGGCATTAAGTGATGGAACCTGAACAACTCATTTACCATTAGACAGAAAGGTGAAACAAATTATGTTAGACATGCCAACATTGTGCCCAATTTGGAAAAAGTCTCCATTTAAAGGATCTTTAGAAAAATGTAAAATTACAGCAGACCAAGAGATCAGAAACAGATGACACATAGAATGAACCATCAACAGGAGTAAGAATTGGCTGGGCCCTTGAATCCCTTTTGAATCCCACAGCCTCATACAGAAATAGAGAATGGTTATATCAGTTAACAGGACAAGTAGAAAGGGTAGCAAATGTCACAAAGAAAGGATTCAAGGAATTAAACATACAGTTGCAGGCAACTTCTAGGATGACACTCCAAAATAGAATGGCTCTAGGCACGCTTCTACTTAAAGAGCATGGAGTGTGTGGATATCTCAAGGATAAATTAGATCATTGCTGCATTCATTTTCCGAACGTCACCCAGGTTGTACAGCACGATCTGGATCTGTTGGGAAAAAATAAGAAAGAAACTGAAGAGATATGAGAAGCCATGTCAGAAGATTGGTTAGGTAAGATTTTTAGCGGATTAGGATGGAATTTGAGCTCTTGGCTTCAATCCTTGATTAAAACTTTGTTTCTAATTGTCTTTTTGATGATAATGCTGCTCTATGCCGGTCTAAAGAAACAATTTACCAGCAAAACTGCATTTAATCGTAGTCATGAGAGAGGTTCCAACCATTCCACCAGTATATAGTGCACCACCAGCATATAGTGAAACAGATACTAAGATACAGAGTACTACATAATATGAAAGTACTGGAATAGTTTTCAACAATTTCAAAGGGGGGAAAATGTTACTGACTTGTTATTAAGTTACTTGATGATCTAATAGCAAAACTTCTAGAAAAATGAAAATATAAGAATGATTTTAATGTAAGGCAAATATTTACCTTTGCATATTGCACATTTACCCAGCAACCAAGGCTACTATGGAATCCCCTGTACAGCCCTGTACCAAGGCTGAAGAAGTGGTCAATAATCACCTAGTAGGTATATTTAGGAGTTTAGATAATTAGGTGTGAGATTAAAGATAATTTTAAAGTAGTCATAGAGATGTCTAAACAGAAGTAGTTTATTACCTAAAATATTTTTTAAGGAATGTACAGAGTTGTCAGAATTTAGAATTAATGAATACTAGGGAAAACTGACTGTAACAACTTGTAGGCCCATGCCAAGAAACAGTGAAACTAGGCAAAAGGTAATTCTGGTGGGGAGAGATTGTGTCCAGCGACTCATACTCCACCGACCCCTATTACACACCAGACCCATTTCTAGACATTTCTGGGTTCTACTGCACAGAATCGGAAATAGAAGGAGAGTATGTTCATGATTTCTAGGAAATAGTATGTTTATGTATGAATACTTAATGAATACATATGAATAAATACTATGTACGACGTATGGTCTTAGTGCTTGGTCTGCATTGTTGGTGAGAGCACTCACTCGCACACCTGGCTGTCCACAAAGAAGTGTCTGATTATCTGCATCAAATTGGGGGCTAGAAGTTCCCTGATCCTGCTTTTCAGTAACAGTTAATTCACAGCGAGAAAGCAAGGAAGCGTGCATGTTAAGCACCGTTACCCGCTAAAGCAATAGCCAAGTCAAAAATCCAAAACCTTTTTCCTTAAATACCATTCCCAAACTTTACATATGAGAACCCAAAGATTATTGGAAATACAACTGTGATGGGGCCTACATCAATTTCTGTGACCTTTAAATTTCAACACTAACAGCATGGGCATCTGAGCCTCTGTTCCCTGCCCTTGGTCAGCTATTTGATTCATTCTTTGAGACATGTAGTGGCATATTTTTGTAAAATTTCTCTCTTTGTTATGCAGACTTTGGAACTGTTTTGAGAGGAATCTCTGCCTTACAGCAAAATTACATACCAGATTACAATACGTAAGTGTGCTTTACTGAGCTTCCTTTACTATTTAGCACCATTTTTTTTCTCATATCTATCTCAAAAATAACTTACTAGCTTTCAAGCATCGCAATTCTTCTATAAGAGTGTTTTCTGACCTGCCTATTCTAATACCATTCCTAAACCCAGCACATATGACTTCATGTTTGCTTGTACATTGTAGTTTCAAAGCAGTTTCTCATCCTATATGCTCTGATGTATACAAAGTACCTGAATCCTTATTGATCCTGCAGATCACAGAATCAAAATAAAATATGCATTTCCAAATCACACTTCTCAAAGCAAACGTTTCATCGAGGGGAATTTTCCATACAAAAACTCTGTCCATCCAGAGCAGGAAGAGACAGATCCTGAAGCAAGGCTGCAAATACAAATCTAAGGTCCACCCAGGACAGGGCCAGCAACAAAGGGAGACAGGCACAGCTACAGTGTGCCTGGTGCAGGGGGGGGGGATGTGCCCAGGGCTGACCTGAAACTGGACTCCTGGGCAGGGGTGTGGGTGGAAGCTCCAGGTGAGGCTAATCAGGATCATTGAGAGCCCTGAGACTGAGTTTGTGGAACCCACACTTGCAAGAACTGGGAGTTTTCATTACATCTTTTTAAGGAGCATCAATTTAAAGATGTGATTATTTATTTGGCTTTTTTCAGAGCAAGCAGATTTATGCTGAGAGCAGTGAGGGCCCCTACAAGGTGTGTCTCTTTGCCTGCTTGGAGCTCAAAGTGATCAACATCATCATTTACTCTGAGAAATCTGGGCCTAGTGGTTTACCCTAACAAAGAGAGGAATGAGAAATACAAGATTTGTCCCATCATTCATCATTTCTACCCACCAAATAAATAAGATAACCTTTAAAAGTTATGCATAACTGAATACTGAATTTGGTATTGTGGGAAATTCATATTTGACATATGCTGAAGAGTGGAAGGGTGGAATTTTTCAGCCATTTGTATACAGCCGCCTAGCCTCAATTAACCCTGCTTCCATCTGATTCATGGAAATAATCTGTCAGGAACTAAGAGGTATCATCACATTAAAAGTAAAATCTGACCTTCAGGAGATAAATAGAAATGCTTGATCCAGTATTGACAACTTGCAGAAACTTAGAGTAAATTCAAGGGTCTGGAGGATTTTTTTCCTTTTATGCATTAGGTCACAAAAATCTCATGAAAAACATCTGAGTCATTCTTGAAATCCATTGCGTGATATTTGCTGGACAAGAGTAGAAACATTTTTTTTTAAATAATTTTAAATCACATCAATTTTTTAAAGACAGATCTTGTCACTTCCTTGTACAGCTCTGAAACACTGCTACTAAAGATCAGAGTATTTTAATACAGCGATGGCAAACAATGAAATGCATTTCCTGCCTACAAGTAAAGAGGAAAGCAGCACTAAATCTGCTAACTCCCTAGTTAAAAACCCCACACCATAGTACCAGTGTAAGCATTCAATGAATTTTAATGCTTTTACCACATATACTGCAGCAGGGCAGCTGTATATTTCTAAAACAGAAACACTTTTCCCTAAAACCTCGGTTGCTTTACAAATATGTAAGGTGGCTACAGAAAGTGCACGGCACACAGTCAGGCTGACCCACAGCCATCTGCTGGGAGCACAGAGTCTTAAGCAGCAATGAAAACAACATTCTGGATCCCACCGAGTCCGGCAGGATTTCTTGCCATAAAGAGAGGTTTATTGGCAGCACCTCCCATCCTCCCCAGCTGCTAACAACATCCTCGCTGTTTCATTTGAAATGGAAAATACGAGCATGTACAACATCCTTAGTCAGTGTCATTTGATCTAGAAGAAAAGTGGATTTTCAGACAAAAAGAAAAACAACATATACATTCAAGCCAGGCCAACTCCATTAACAATGAAGTTTGCTGACTTTACTCCTTTACATACAGTTTGTGCATTTTAGGAGGTTAAAGAGGAAACACATACCTGTGCACACATTTCTTCTGGAGACCTGATGCTACTAAACAAAGTGGGGAGGTCTAGTGTGTAAACTGGAAACTTTTCCAGGGTGTGTATTACTGCAGGTGCCAGATGAGAAGCGTACCAATATCCTGGCTCTCCGACTAATAAGAAACGTGGCCTGCAAGATGTCGGCTGATCATAAGCATTTCTAGAACAGTAAGGAGAAAGTAAGTTTGAAAATGGAAGTGATGACTAGACACACAGAAGTTAAAGTGTTTTTTCCTACACACTTTTCTCTTTTGGCAAATACTCTTCATCTTCAAGCAAATAATAAGGCGGTCTGTGATCAGGAAGACCATCACAGCCCATTTTGTTACAAACTGGTACCATACTTGCCCTAAGAAAACCTGCCAACCCGCAGCACGTCTGCTCTTCGCTGGACGAGGTTAAGTACCAGCTCTTAAATCCCACAGGGGGACCGTCCAGCTCAATACACACATGATAACTGGTCAGTAACCTGCTATGGGGGAAAACAACTCTCTTCCAGCACCCAGCAATCTGGACCTCTTCACTGCCCCTACACACCAGTTCTCAGCAGGTCTTGAGTTTAAATAACCATGAGATCTCTACATTGGTCAAGTTTAGCTGAAATTTGGCCATAGCTACTGGAGCTGGTGGGAAGGAAGGGACAGAGGCCCATTTTTAGACAAAAATTAACATGGGCACTGAAACACATTAGCTGTTATCCGAAGTACACAATTGGATTGGTTTCAAGAGGTATACTGAAGACATAGAAGATTTACATTTATTCAGACACTCTAATTGTTTCACTTCGGATTATGCATTAATTTCCCAGTCATCTTGCTTTACTCGCACAAAACACATTTGTGAACAGCATTTGCTTTTTCCACTCCAATACTTTTGGCAGCTTTACTGGATAAAGTCAATGATCCTAGAGACCTAACCAAGTTCAGCAAGTCCAAAGATTTTCTGGACAGCACAGTGACAGACACTCAAAAAAATAACTGACCCACAGTGACGACAGGAATCTATTTTGTCAGATCTTGGCTTATGCAACTTCCACAGTAAAATGTCAAAAGTTTAACATAAACTCAGTAGGTGAAAGGTAGAAAATGCAGATATCATTGACATTTTTCTCACAGTGGTTCAACAAACCATTTCTCGGTTTTGTTTCTGCTACATGATTTCCTGCTGGTTTCGCAATCTGGGAAGGCAGAAGGTCAAAAGATGGCTACACCAATCCATAGGGGTTTTTTAGCTAAAAGGACAGACAGTACACTTCTCTGGTCTGGAGTCTTTCAAGGAATACCAAGGGTTAAGCCAACATGTTCTAATAGTCTGTGGACCACTGACTTGGGAAAAGAGGGCTGGGCTGGTCAGTTTGATCAGTCATGACAGTGTACTCCGTCCGTTAGAACATCAGTACCCAGCTCGATCTTCATGCTTACTTCTTGCAAATACTGATAAACACCCTCCCCAACAGCTCTTGACTCCTTCATCTACCACCCCTCACACCAAAGCTGTTTACAGACCCAGACATCTTCAAAATGGAAACATAAAGGGGATAAACGTTTACCTGCTGAAATTCAGGAGGCTTTCCTTTCCTCTAGAGGGTGTATTACAAGCCGGCTCATCTTCAAAGGCAGATGGCACCTCCTCATGGCTGTCAATCACATCATCTCTTAAACTGTCTGAAAGACAAGACCAGTTTGTTAACCTTCCTGAATAGTCCAGACCTTGCTCTCCCATTAACAGAGCTAGTTCTAAATCAGTGCTGGAAACCAACTGTATTGGAGGGCATGTGCTGAAAGCTGTTTTCTGAGGAGTTCCTTCTACCACAGATCTAAGGAGACTGCACGAGTCTCTACAAAGCTGTCCTATATTCCATGATTTGCATAAGCTATTATCCCTCTGTCAGTGAAAACCTGGAGGCCATTTCCTTAGAATAAAGATGATTAGGAACAACTTCTGTAGCTCCTGGAGCAGGTTCCCCCACTGGACGTGGGGCAAGTAAGCGGATGCCATGTCAGACTACAGAGACCAACACATCTGCTCAATAAAGCTCCTTGAAGGTCGGTGAAAGAGGAGAGAAGGGAAAGGGGGCATCAGGGAGGGGATGCAATTACCAGTCCCTGAGCCTCTCTGCTCTGATTTCGTTGATGGGGTTTTGTCTCTGTTTTACCAATGCAAATACATCTCCCAGCTCTACTGGGAGCAATGCTGGTGCAACATTCTCCAGGAATTAGCATCATAACTAACTAGTCACAGATTTCCATTAATCAGGAGCAGAGTGACCTTATACATTTATCTGCTCACACCAACTGACAGACTAAATCTGATCAGGGTTGATGCAGTCACAAGCATGAGCTTACATATATTGTGCAAGCCAAGCCCTGAAGCATCCCCTCCTAAAACATTCTGATCTCATGTGCAAGTGTACAGTGGGATCCACAAACGTTTCAATCCAAGACTATGGTTAAAAGTCATGACGCCTAAACCAGTATCTAGCTTAAACCACTTGTCTTGTGGTCCTGACATTCTTCCAAGAGGAATAAGCAGCATTCAGGTAAAAATACCCTCGTCTCCCCCTTTAAACATTGATTTTGAAAGAGAGGCCTCGTACAATAAACTTTAGATCCACCTCTACAAATTACAAAGACCATGTTAGCTACTGTCAGAAACAGGGTGCTCTAGCGGAGAACGCACAGCGCTCCACTCCAAAGGACGAGTCGCTCGCAGCTCCCAGGCAGCGCTGTGCATGTGTGTATTACAACATTCTACTGTCGTTACAGCCAAGAGGTTTGCCTGTGTTGATTGCACAAACCAGAACTTTTGCCCTGGCAGAATTTTAAAGAAGTCGATTTTCCTGTACCTTGCTGTTGGTTCTTCTTCAGTGCAACCTCTATGTGGGGAAATACTTTCTGCAAGGCTTGCAGAATTTCTGCTACAGTGTTTTCATGCAGTGGTTTGGAAATAGGGGGTAACAGTCGCCCACGTGAAGTCACAGCCCTCTGTGAAGCTGGAACAATCTTCTGCATAGCCACGACAAAATCCTCTACTCTTATTTTAATAGAGGTGACATCTAATTGCAGCTTCTCACGACTTTCATATATTTGAGGACAGCAGCGACGCAAAGCACAGAGGGCAGTTTCGGCACATAAGGATTTAATGTCAGCACCACAGTATCCTAATAAAAAAAAAACAAGAAGCAAATGTTAGGTCAGTCTCAGGCAACACAGAATTCAAGGTCATGGTTTCTAAAGTGCAACACTAAGAGACTTTGTATAAAGCCCAAAAACAACTGCTTAAGAGAGAACGTATTGACTGCACTGCAGAGGAGTTTTGTTACGTGGCTCGCAGCTTGATATCCTGCACTTGTGAAGCAGCCTCACAGTCAAAACTTTGCTCCCAAGAAAGATGCTCCAAACCCATTCTACGTTCTGATGGACAAAAAGAAAATCAAAAGCCAAGAAGCATCTGACTTTGCTCCCCAGATGTGCCAGCTGCCTCACTGCCTCACTCTGCGGCATGCCACAGGAGCTGGGTTACCACCTGGCACAAGCCCAGATTTCTTGGGACTCAGTCACACACAGTAACTCACTTTGGTTTCAAAATTACTAATGCATTTTTCAGTTAGCTCTTCAAGAAACATGTCTGATGGCTTAGGGTCCCAGCCTTGCGTGTGAATCTTTAAAATCTCCTTTCTGGACTGGAAACAGATTAGTTGCCTTTTAGTTTGTCCTAAGTTTTCTCTTAAGAATATCTCAAAAACACAAAACAAAACCACAAAGACCCTGACAATAATATAAACAACACTTCTCCACTAAACTTTTAAGATTTTGAAAGCTGTTAATATGCTCTCAGCTTTTTCAAGCAGGACATTTAATCATTCTCAACTTGCTCCACTAAACTCTTCCTGGGGGTCTGCAGGGAAATCAAATGCATTTAGAGCTTCCATAAAAAGCAAGTTTCCACAAGTATGAAACCTACCGATCCTGAGGAAGAACCTGTAGTAAAAAAACCCAAAACCAAAAAAAACCCCCAAAACTCATTTGCAAACAAGAGACTTTTCACCAAAGAAAATTCTCATAAATTTAGCAAAACTTCATGGTGACAGTCTCATTAGTTCACCAAGTTTGCTTTTCTGCCGGTTCATTCTGGGAAAAGAGTCCTAGCACAACCTTTCAAATTGCTACACTTGTAACAAGGAATAATAATTCTGACTCAAACTACTGTCTCTGATCTAGAAAAAGTCAGATGTTGCCCATCCTCATCACCAATGAGTAAGACTTTCACTGAAGTGTTTCCTGGTACACAGGTTAATTGTGGCAGATTTCTACATTTCTTCCACAGTAGGGAATAAGGTATTTGATCTGTTTCATGGCACCCCCTCTCCTGTTGCTGAAACCAAGAAGCAAGAGCAAGAATGCTTCAGGCTGAAAGTGCCTAAGTGGATTAAATAAGTAAGCCAGCATGAACTGCTTTGGGAATAAAACATTTTCATTCACTCCCGCACCTTGATAAACTTTTTTTTTTTTTTTTTTAAATCAAAAATTGAATGCTTGTGTGCATTCTTTCAAAGATGAGAGAGCAGCAATTTATAACTAATGCATACATTCAATCTTTCTTAAACACTTCCTTGACTAGAAGCATCCCGTTTTCTTAGCTGGTCACAGTGAAATCAAAAGTAATTCTACAACTTCACTGAAGTAATCTTCATCATAAACATTCAGGACCAGATCAGACCTCCAGAACGCAAGACGGTCTCTCCAATATCCCTCTTTTGTCCACGTTGTACAATACTGGTTCTGACTTTCACTGCTCCGTGATACTGCATCGTTACATGGTTTTGTTATAAAGATGGACTCTGCCACATTAGCATTAAGACTGAGCTGAAGTTCTCACCTCTTTATTTCGCAAGCTGAAGAGGAGCTCTCGTTCAAAGCGTCCTGTCTTTGTAAAGCAGGATTGATGGCATCTGGTCTGCTGGGTGGCTCCGATCACCACAACCTCTCCTCTGCTGGCCAAGCCATCCATGAGTGCCAGAAGTGTTGACACAATAGAGCTAACAGGAAAATATAATTTTCATTCACTGGTTTAGTAAATGTTGTTACCTTCTACATGACCTTCTCCAAATTAAAAAAAAAAACAAACAACAAAACAACAAAACCAAAAAAACCCAAAACTAACAACCACACAGCTCTTCCAAAGAGAATTGCAATGAATAAAGAAGCAAAACACTGAAAGATTTTATTTGTACAATTTATAGTAGTTTTAAGTTACTGAAAGAACTTAAAAGTCCTATTTTAATATCCACAATCGAGTTTTGCTGACCAAGAATATGTAAAGCTTACAATTAAATCTAATAATTTCATCTCATAACGCAGAACTAATTTAGATGTGTCAGAAGCGGACACATTCTTATTTTAGCCCAAGCACTGCAAGGGTATAGTTGCAAATCCTATCAGTTGTAAAATGGGTAAAAAAAAAAAAAAAAAAAAGTAAAAACGTCAGTGGGAGAGACAAGTGGACTTCTAAGCAACAAACTACAGGTGACTACCAGTAGATAATCCCTTCCTGCTTATAAACTAATCAAGTTGCCTTGTACATAGAACTCAAAAGAAAAACACCACAACCCCACCTTTTAAAAAGGCAAGGCACCTTTGAAGTGTATTCTCACCACAGACTCAATCTTTGAACCCACACATATTCTGGATTCAATCAGTTTTCAATCAATCACTTGTGAATTACATTTTTAAACAACCTCTGTTACCTTGGCATTTGAACTTTCAATCTCTCAAGGAATTCCGGGTAAAACAACAGAAAAACAACCATCTCTTAAAGCTGCAGTGTGGTCAGAAAGACAGCCCACACCATCAAAGCAGACCTAAAAAGAAAGTCAACAGAACACATTTCTGCATGCTAAGGAAAGCTGTGCCCTCAAATGAGGTTCCGTCAGAAATCACACATCAGCACAAAGGGAACATCCTGGGCGGTTTTCAAATTGCTCGAGAGAAAATTGTAAACCAAGGTGGTTGTAGACAGAACATTACTGAAAGCTTTTACAAACACTGGAAGCATCTCCCTGAGACAATGAACAAAAAATAGTCACCGAACAATCTATTTGCATTGGATCACCATCAGACAGACTTGCTCCATTTCTCATTCGATCCCTGGGAATTCCCTTTAATCCATCTTTCCCCGTTTACTGGAAGACACCTGGTTTGAATGAAGGAGAAAGAGAAAGGTGCTTTCTAACTCAGGATGCAGCTAGAAGGTTTTTGCTTTTAGGAGGATGGCAAGTGAATGCAGAAAACATTACGGATGTCCATAAACTTCCTAAATAGTTAAATATTCATTTAAATGGGTTTATATTTAATATCCGTGAGCAAATAAAGGAAAGTGGTCACTCCAGACATTGAGCTGTTAATTATTCTCACAACTCTTTGCACTTACAAATATTCACACCAGCATGAATGCAAGAAACAGCTATTCTGTACGTGGAGACCATGAACTGACCTTGACTTGTGTGATGGAAGAACCTCCCAAAACACACTGATATCTTTCAGAGATTTTACACTTAGAAAGTTACAGCCCAAGGGGTTACTTATTTCTGTGCAGATTAACATTAGAAAGGCTACCCACCACTGCTCCTACTTGCTGAGGACTTTGGGATATACGTGCCAGAAGACACACGTCTGAAAGACATCAGACTGAAAACTCATCTGTTAGTTTGTCCTTAAAATAGTTTTTCAAGAGCATCTGTTATGTAACAAAACCTCGGTCACTTCCTCTATTTATATAAACATTTTTCTGCTATGGTGGTTTTCTTCCTGAATAAACCTCTGCAAAGCACAGTAATTAAAACATGATATAAATGTTCCTCACCCCATTCCTGCCTAGAAAACAAATTGCTTATTAAAAAATCAATTCAAAAAAAAAATTATAGAGTCCAGTTACAGCTGTCAGTACCAACAGATCCGATCAGATATTGCCACCGTTTTAAAAGTGTACAAGGTGAAGAGGAAAACACTTCAGTTAGGCAGATGCAAACCCCTCCCAAATTCTCCAATTTCATTAACTTTCTTAAATCTGTTACAACTGCGCTTCCCACACCTCTCATGCTGCTCTTTGTCACCAGAGGAGGATGCGGAATCACTCTTGTGGGCTGCCTGTCCATCTGCAGACACAGAAACAAGCAAGTAACAAAACTGAGGTACGCCCTAAATCATATCAAAATCTAAGTGAATTCAATCTCAGAATTTACTTCGAGATCTATTAAGTTTCCTGATCACTGCACTCTTATGAATCCAATGTCAAGTTACATTACGTGGTTTTCCTTGTAACAGCAAAATTTAGTTCTTCTTTGGAAGGTAAAATGTTTAACCACTTCATTGTGTCCAATCTCTTTCTCTCTCACACAGAGAGTTTCACTTGGCATTACGTATCCACTCTGGGAAACAAAAACTTAACTTATTTAAAAATTTGGCTTCAACAACCCTGCCTTCTGCTTTCAAGGATACAAAAAAAAAAATGCTTCCTCCTCTCTAGCAAGAGACCCCATTCTCCCTGCTCTTACTGGCTACAGGACCCAAAATCCTGTTGTCATTACTACTGCAATTTATAATCTCATTTAGCATTTTTTTGTTTAATGTTAGTTTCATACAGAAACATTAACTGATTCCAGAAAGAAACCAGAATCAGTATTTGGGCGTTTTAAACAAAAAATTAAAACCAGGTTCTCCATCTAACTCAATTACCTTCAATTTTAAGAAAATAATCTGTATCCCTCAAGATTCAATAGTCTACGATTTTCAGAGATATTTTGGCTTCAGTTCCAGAATTAAAAAAAAAATAAATAAAAATCTCACTTCCACAGTATCAGCCACAACCTCCTTAACCACCTTATCACTGCTAGGGTAGCATCAGTGAAAAGGCAGTAAAACTGCCTTCTAAAAAAATCTAATGGCTAATAAAAAGTATAGCCTCCCGTCCCCAAATATTCCTTGTCTTTATACCCTCAGACAACAGCAAACATCCTACTATTAACCTGCAATTACCACCAGTACAGAAACCCTCAAAAGCTTTATTCAGTGACGTGACTGACAGCACTACTGAAAAAGAACTATCACTATTCTACAGAAGAATTAGACACCAACCTGTTACTTCTTCCAGAAGACCCTCGTGACTGTTTCTAAAGGAACACCTGTCAGGTGAAGACTGGCCCAAAAAACACATCTTACATTGGTTTGGTTCTGTTGAAAGCAATGAATTTACAACACTGCTACAAACAAAGCAGTATAGTGAAGGAGGCAGAAAATGGAATGTGCTTCACCCATCTCTAATTGCAGAAGTTCAAGTGATTTGGGGAAGGGGATTTTTTTTTTTTTTTTAAATCAATGCACAGTAGAAGTGAAAACACACACCCCTGCTTTTTAAGAACTGAAAAACATAGGAGTAAGATTATCAAGTATGTTTAATTACTGTTCTTTGAAGGATACGTAGGTCATTGTTTGACCCAAAATCAGCAGCAAATGTGCCAAATGGCAAAGAAAGATAACGTGTGCAGGATACAGGCGTTTCAGAACGTTTACTTGCAAAGTAAAGGTAAGAAATGTCAAGAGAAGTCAAGTGTGTGTATATATTCTCATTCAAAAAAAAAATCTCACTCCTATGCAAGAAGTTAGCTTGAAGAGGAACTGTGCATGTAATGTACTTGCCCTTGGAGCCTGACCGCGCTCAACGGTTTTTCTCTGTCGAAAGGAGCAGGGCTTCCAAGTGTCTTCACCACCACTTTCCGCCTCGCCACGTTCTGATGGAACAACTGTGCAGTGATATAACATTAAACGGGTTTGAAGTACTGTAGCAAATTAAATTGAAATGCACTACGAATTGTCACCAGCCCTTTTTATCTCCCTGCCCATCTCGTCCCACTCTTGTTTCTCCCCAAATTACCTCAACCCCTCCCTTGTCCCGCTTTTGCTTCCTGCCCTAAAGATCCCATAATAAGTCCTGTGCAAACCGCTCTTCCCCTGCCTCCCACAGTATGTCCCACCCCTGGGCAGTAACCCCTTAGTCCAAAAGGTGATTGGAGAGCTGCTCTCAAGGACTCATGCACATGGTTTCACAGCTGCACACCGGGGCTGACGGCTCTCCTGGGGCAGCCCTGGGTGGGACCCAGACAAGGCAGCTGCTCCTCCTGGATTTGGGTCCCTGCCTCTCACTGTGGCCCCCTGGGCTCGTGCATCGAGGACTGGGATGGGCTGATGGCCCTGGGATGGGCCTGGCAGTAGCCCAGCAAGACATTGTTTGGGCTCCCCCTCCTGCCACTGTCTCAGAGCTCTCTTGCGTGTGCACAGAGATCTATCACAAAAATCTAACACTGATCGGCTCAACTACTGCCACATCCTCTTCTGTCCTTAAGTACAGTCTCACCCGCTTCTTTTCCATCCAGAAAACTCCTGCAAGGGTCATTGCACTGACTGCCTTCATCACAACTATTGCACTCCTTAAAACACAGTTTTCCCCCCTCACTTCAAACATCAAGTTAAGATGCCCTTTTATGATTTAACCTTATTCCTCATGGTATTTCCACGAGTACCAGGATGGCAGCTCCTAACAGCCCGGACGGCACCTTCCACCAACTGCTGCTAAACACAAAAAGGAACGTCGCTATCTTCTCCCCTGCTGATCTTCATGCTCAGGAGGAGCTTTCCTTACACCCTTGACAGCCCACCTAACTTCTGCAAAACGCTCTCGTTGTGATGCTCAACACCAGGAAAACTGTCCTGCTCTAGCAAGATCGGTCTTTCTTGTTCTGAGTAACACCATCCATTGCTTTCTATTCCCACCTGTCCACAGCCGTCTGTTGCCTTTTATCTTGTAAGCATTTTGGAAAAGCATCCTAATTTTTATCCCCTCTGAATGCCTGTTCTGAGCTCACTACACTACAGCCCTAGAGTCCGTGACTATGGTTTGTAACGTCAACAGCAATACAGAATTTTTCAATAGGTGAAAAACAACCAGTAGTTCAGCTCATCTCAATTGTTTAAGACAAGGCTTTTGGCTAGAGCGTGGTAAAAAAAATCTAAACCAGAACTAACCTACAATGTCATCTGGCTTCTCAGCTATTTCTCTGTCATCTGTTTGGATTTCCTCCTCTCCTTGGGAGTGAATATTGAGGTTTTCCTAATGAGAATAAACAAGAAAGATCAGTCACAAGTGTGCAGAAAGCCTAACATCGGCATATTTGGTGCCTCTGTAGTAACATTACCAAGGGACTCCATACACAAAAGAGATTCAATTAAAGTACAAGAGGAGAGAATAGGAACATCATTCTGGCACCCAAGATTTCACCACAAGAATTTCTGCTCTAAAATAAGTCTTAGGACACATGGTAGATAAATACTTCTCCAGACACAAAATCAAAGTGTATCTATCAATCATTCACAGGTTAATAATCCAAGAGCATGGCAGAACCCAGGAAAACACAATTCCCAGCAGACAAGAAAAAAAAAAACACAAAAACCACACCCAACCCAACCCAAAAATCAGACAGGCATTTCAGAGATGATACACAAAGTACTAGGGGTAATCCTGGTTTCATCAGAAAAAAAACCCCAAAATTTAAAAAATGGAATTCAGATCTAAAGAAAACACTCTGGAAGTAGGCTATGAAGATGCTTAAAAAATGAAGTGCCTGTCATTCAAAAGGACAGCAAGATGCTCTACTGTGAAGATGTCTCTGCACCTGGCAACGCCCAAAACAGACACCAGTGACCAATTTAAACATAAGCTGGGCCCAAATCCTTTACTCAGGAAGCATCTTCCAAAGAACACACACTCACTCTCACACACACTCGCACATCTGGAAGTCTAAAACAGCCACAAGCACCTATTTAAAAAAAAAAAAAAAATTGGTTAAACAGATTGGCTAGGAAGTAAAAAGGCTCCCACCTTATATAGATCAAAATATTAACAACACTTGCTAGACATAAGGGCAGAGGAGGTGGTGAAGACCCTCCCTTCCTGATCCACAGCAGCTGTACACTAGCAGCTGTTGCTAACAACATACAGAAAGTCCAAGAGCTCTAACAGTGGTGGACCACTACAACAGAGGGCACCTGTGGCCTAGCAGCAATGTTTACGTGGGGGCACGTAGAAACACCTCAGCCTGACCACCGAATACACTTAGCTCTGGCTGCCAGGAACAGCACCTTTTTCTGCTATCCAAAGAAGGAGAAAGTCCCTAGCCAATACTATGCCATAGCACAAAGGCTTGCTAATAAGGCTCATTTTATTATTTTTTCAAGATGATGAAAAAACGCCCACTTACTTTGTTATAAGGTTGTCAAACAAAACAGATTGAATTGTAGCAATGTAATGACTCTGTCGAGGTCCACAGCTTCAGTGGACCTCCAAATCCTCATTTACGTCACAGACTTGTTCTGTAGCTTTTGCTTCAGCTCTTGTCCTCCGTGTTCCGGTGACTAAAACACACTCATATATAAAATACTCTGAGGCAGAAAATACATTATTCCCTTAATTTCATTGCTTCTCTACTAAAATAATAAAAAAAAAAAGTATGCAATGGATTGATTTTTTTCTTTCTTTTAAATACTGAACTAGAAGTTACTGTTATAACCACAGCATCCAACTGAAATTACTTATCTTTACCTACTTAGAAGCAGGACCTGTATTGCAAGTTTTTAAGAGACTGAAAAGACACTCTGATGGAAACAATCACACAACTTCTGTTCTGTGCAGTTACCTTCTTCCTGAAATCAACAAATAACTCCCGATAAAGTGGCTTTACTCCACTCATGTAAAATTGTATCTGATTGCTTTTTTAGAAAATTGTTTATGTGGGAAGTCTGTGCTTAAGATGCGTGCTTTTAGTATGCTGCTTAAGCATGCATCTCATAATTTTCTCCATCAGCACGCAAAAGCTCTAGAGGGTAAGAAATTCCTCAACATAAATCCCAAATACCAAGAACTCAAATGCCTGCTTGCTTGAAAAAAAAAGATCTCCACACCTAGAACTTGAATTACTAGACACAAAGTGCATTTCAGGCCCCCTCCCGTATGCAGCCCACAGCTGGCAGGACACTACCTGGAGCCAACGGATTTTCCCTGCTGCCAGCAAGCAGCCTCTTGGTACCGCTCTCAGCACAGCAAGCCAGCACCAAGATAAATCGCTGAACTTGAGGGATGCCTTCCTGACAGCAGGGGGTTTGGGAGTCTCATGACTGAATTACTTTTTAAATCACATATTCAATGGTATAAAGTTTACAACAATACAGTGTATTATAATAAAATAATATAGTGCAATAGATGATCATCTGTTTGTTGGAGACACAGACAGTGAGATCGAGTGCACCCTCAGCAAGTTTGCTGACGATGCCAAGCTGTGTGGTGTGGTCAACTCGCTGGAGGGAAGGGATGGGCCATGCGGAGGGACCCAGAGAGGCACGAGAGCTGGGCCCGTGCAAACCTCACCAAGTTCAGCCAGGCCTGGTGCAAGGCTCTGCACAAGTGTCAGGGCAAACCCAAGCACAAGGACAGGCTGGGTGAGGAGTGGAATGACAGCAGCCCTGTGGAGAAGGACTTGGGGGTGTTGCTTGAGAAGCAGCTCAAAATGACACTGCAACGTATATTTGCAGCCCAGAAAGCCAAGCCCATCCTGGGCTGCATCAAGAGCAGTGGGGCAAGCAGGTCGAGAGCAGGGATTCTCCCCCTCTATTCTATTCTCATCAGACCCCACCTGCAGCGCTGTGTTCAGTGCTGGGGCTCCCAACATCAGAAGGACATGGATCTGCTTGAGCGGATCCAGAGAAGGCCCCACAAGAGGATCAGGGGGCTGTAGCACCTCCCTTACGAGGACAGGCTGAGAGAGTTGGGAGTGTTCAGAGAGAGAGAAGAGAAGGCACCTCCGAGACCTTCTAGTGGCCTTCCAGTACACTTTAAGGAAAGCTGAGGAGGGACTCTTTATCAGGGACTGTAGGGACAGGTCGAGGGCTAACGGTTTTAAATGGAAAGAGGGGAGATTCAGATTAGAGATAAGGAAAAAATTATTTCCTGGGAGGGTGGTGAGGCACTGGCACAGGTTGCCCAGAGAAGCTGTGGATGCCCCCTCCCTGAAGTGCTCAAGGTCAGGTTGGACAGGGCTTTGAGCCTAACATGGCAGAGGGGTTGGAACTAGATGATCTTTAAGGTCCCTTCCAACCCAAACCATTCTGGGATTCTATGATAATACCACAACATTCCCTCCTATTTGCAAGAATGTCTTGCAATTCATTTGTGTCCCGCAGACTCCAGAAAACCCATGTCACAAAGAAAACCAAGCTAAGGAACAGATTCTCCAGGGCCTAAGAACAGCCTGGAATCCACACTATCATATTGCATTGTAGAGTTCCCCCACAAGACTAGGGAGCTTGTAGTCTGGTGCTCCATGACATGCAAAGAAAAGCCTGTGGACCACAAGAGGGATTCAGAACTCAAGTCTGCTCCACGTGCAAACAGTTTGATAGGGATGGACATTCTCTAACCTGCAAATCTGCACGTCTCAATAGGGCAAATAAACTCTCAGGAACCAAAGCAGAGAGGTTTCAAAGGAGTTGGGGAAAGATGCATGGTTTTTATGCAAGCAAAAGGCATTTCCTAAGAAGAGCGATTCTGGTTCGAAAGACACTGGCACTGACATGAACATAAGCGTATTCACCCACAGATTTTTAGCTGTAGATTTATCATGACGTGACTCATTGTGCATGCTTTCACTTCTCCTTGTCATTCTGTGGAGTGAACAGAGATTGGACATCTCAAAATACAATACCTCAATAAGTGTCTTCGATTGACATTTTCACTTAGTATTTCCACGCTTTTGTCTAAGCTAGAGTCTGAACAGGGCGGCACGTTTGTTCACATTGATCTCCTTGAAACATCCCATTTTGCCAGGAGAAAATCCCTAGGGAAAGAAGGAAATAAGTGTGTGTGTGTGTGTGTGTGTGTGTGTGTGTGTGCAGAATCAGCTTCCAAAGCTAAAGCTACCCTCTGCCATGCTTTTCTTGTGGATAACTTGAGGTTCCTACCCTCTGAAAAAAATTATTGCAGAAAAGTCTTTCATATAAACTTAGTATTTAATGAAAAAGACACCCAAACCTGTTATTTCAAAATTGGTTCTGAGGAGTAGTCAAGTTTGACCATGCATGTCCTGGGATTAAAAACTACTTAAGAGAGTTCTTCTCATATTTCTGATCCATTTCTAACTGCATTCAGAGGAACATTAAAAGATTTCCTTCAGAAGGACAGCATTTAGCCCCAGGAAACCAAAGGGAACTGAAGATACACTTTTTAATGCCTGTTGATCTTATTCACATGGGTATTTCTGCAAGGAGGAGGAGTACTATGTTAAAGGATTTTACCAGACCGTGGGTATCTCTAGGCTTGCTTTATTAACAACTCACAGTTGGGCCATCACCTCAGCAAGTGGCAACAGCTAACAGGAAGTATCTTATCTTTATATGATTCTTCATAACATGGAGTACAATACGAATTCATCATCAATTTCCAAAGCCCATTATATTCCACAGTTCCAACTAGTTCTTCCCGTTCCGCTCCAGTTCCTCTTCTGACACCACTGCTCACTGATGCAGTCTTTGGTCATCATGGTTACTTATCTTCAGCACTGTTCCTAGAGCACCCGTGCATACTGCACTGAACAGTTAGTATGGTTCCTAGAGCACCTGTGCTGTATAAAACTACATTTATTAATATTTCTGCTATTACTAATATCCTAAGAGAAAATAGTTTTCTAAAGCTTATTCCTTTTGCATACTATTTGCTTTTACCCTGAGAGCACCTCTCTTCCTGCTGTTCTCCAGGCTGGATTCACAAAGACAAGTCAGGACTCAGCCTGGAAAAGAGAGTTTCCACTTTGTCCAGACAAAAAGGGGAACTTTGCAGCACACTGCCCTCAATACAGGTCACAACACAACAAGCTGGCTCAGCCTGGCAAATTACACCAGGGTTAGAGACCTGCAGATACGCAGCATCCAAAGGGACAGGAGCCACTTCGGATCTGCCATGGAACTTTTTGGGACTGGAAACCTGGGAGAGGATAAACCCCTCAGATGCTGGCTTACCTTAGACCTCCTGCTCTATGCTCTTTACTCGCTACAAATGAAGGAAGCTGAGTAACTAGAGATAAATTGCTTGCTGATATCAGAAAAACTGCAAAAGCTGCACATCAACAAGTTAGAAAAGAGGCATTACGACGTGAACATGTAGGTAGCACCAGCATTATCATCTCTCTCATCCAGGACACTTCCCCATTGTCTCTGCAGCTAAAACACTCCAGCAGAGTCCAGCCACCCTACAAATATGAGGTAAGAATAACTCCAGTCCTCAAAGCATGGGAAAGGTCTGCAAAAAGCAAACAAAAACAAAACAAAACAAAACAAAAAAAAGAAAAAAAAAAGGAAGAAACCAAAAGAACCGGCTTACAGCCAGTTTCATAATGACGATTCTGTTTTAGTTTCTATGAAAAGTTCCCATTTAGCTTCCTCCTTCCTGTTCTCCATGCTGACAACGTGTGCCAGCTGCTTTACCTGCCTAACTTTGCACAGCCTTCCCCCACATGCACTGAGCAGAATTCCCTGGAGCCTCTGACAACCATAGACTGCAAAAGCAGAGCAGTGATCATCAAGCAGAATCCCATGGCTGTTAGCAAAGACAAAACCAAACATACCCGCCAAGGATGCCTTCCTTATTAGTTCATTAGTCTTGAATATAATGGAAAAAAGAAAAAGAAAAAAACAACAGACTCTATACAACTGAAAAACCTGAAAGAGTTCTGCTGCAAGGAAACAGAGTCCACTACAAGCATCAAACTGAGGCAGGGCTTCCCGGAAGAGCAGACCACTTCTGAGTTGAAGCTGGTCTGCCTTTATTTCTCATGGAATTGCAAGACACCCTGCCAAGGAGAGCCTGACTTGCAAAGCCCAGAGAAGAGTTTTAGTTTTTGAAGGCTACATTAAAAACAATGAACTCCTCCTTCCTCCAAGTGAAATGGTTTCCTTCTTAAAGTAGCCACACTGAGATGCAGAGAGCATGGATTACCTAGCATCCTTTAAAATCACAGACACTGTCTCTTTTCTAGATGAAAAATTATAAATACAAAACATACAGTACCATTAAAATTACAGATTAGCAAAAGCTTAAGTAAAGTCTTCATCATTTTAGGTTACAGACAGAAGCACAAATCAGTCCCGATTTCTAAACGCAGCTTTGTTTTTCAAGCAGCAAAAGCAGTACCTATATACGCACGACCAAGAGCATTTCACAGGCACTTCAGGCCAGCTAGAATGCCGTTACAGGTCACGCATGTTTTGGGTCAGGCGCTGGTTTTGATGCATTTTTGTCATCAAAACAGCAAGTGCTCTGTAAGCATTGCCACAATTAAAGCAAAGGGGGCTCCAAGACCTTTTCACAAGATCTCTTTACTTGAGAGAACAACTTTAATCAAAACCATACGGGGACACGAGAAGTCTCTATCCACAGGGCAGCAGAGGACTCGGGGCCTGTGCCGAGGCCCCCATTCGCTGCAGGGCGACCAGAAATGGCTGCCGGGGCTGTGGCGGGGGACGGAGAAGGGGACCCGCCCGGCCGCAGTCCCAGAAGCTTCTTCGCACGCAGGCACGCAGCCGACCGCATCTGCAGACGCTTATCCGAAACGCGAGTTTTTTTCCCCGTTTTCTCCTCCATGTGACAGCGACCTCCGGTGCCTTTGCGCGTGGACTCGGCTCTCCCCGCTCCTCCCACTGGCCCTTGAAGGCTCCCAGTGGGCACCAGCCTCGTGCCCCCAGCGACGGCTCCCCTGCCACGCAGCCACCGGGCACCTGCCCAGCCCCTGCCCTGCTGGGCCGAGGCCCGTCTCCCCGCGGAGCCAGAGCCTCACCCCGCCGCGCCCCGCCCCAGGGAGTCAGACAGTGACTGCTGTCGCCCTCAGCCTCACCCATAGCCTGTAAAAGTGCTTCTAACAGTGGACACTGAAAGGCCACAGTCCTGGAGAAGTAATGGCGAGAACACCAACCTGTTATTGAATAAGGTCTTTGGGGGTTTTGCTAAAGAAAGCTGAGGGCTTCCTCCAGTGAGAAATGAAGGGAAGCCCGAGAGAAGTGAAATCCACTGTGAAACATGTTGCGTGTTCTTGAATGTGAATAGTTAGCACAGCCTTTGCACACACACCAGCGTATCCCCTTCTAGGCATCACAGTCGCTTAGTGGATAGCTTTATGCTCATTCCAGACTACCGCTACAGACTCCATCTCCCTTCAGGATTCCCCTTCCCTTGGAAAGATGGTACAAAAGGTGACACGGTGCCAAGGCCCTGCTACCTGCTTGTCTCTGTCCAAGGCACCTGCTGTGAGATCTGCTGCCACAGATGAAAACATACTTGGTACACCGGCTTTCTCTGTTCTCCTCCCAAGACCTTTGCCTTGAAGAAATGTCTTGCAGGCATGGGGAACAGGCTCCCTGCATGCCCCATTCAGGAGAGGCTATGGAGATCTGAGGATTTTTTCTTAGTTTGCTTGCCTTCTGGTGGTTGTGGCAAAGAAGACAGTCTGAAAAATGAACAGCAGCTGTGCCCTTGTTCACCTTATGAAACTGTCTGCCAGCTCTTTCGCAGGTTATACACCCGGATTCATAGCTCCTTCCGTACCTTTCCTCGCAAATGGCGCTACAAAGCTACCAACCCAATGCAGACCAGGAAGACAAATGCATGGCAGTGTGGTTTAGCTTGCAGATTCCCCATTACTGGTGGTAGGAGAGTAGGACTCTCTGAACAGGGGACGGCATGGTGCCAATCTAGCTGCTGCTTCTCAACACACATCTTTACAAGCACAACGCAAAAGAGGAGCCAAGCTTGCAAAGAGTTGGCGCAGAGGTTCAGAGACACACGTATGAATGGCAAGGAGAACACATGGTAAATTACTCTTCATCCCACTTTTCTCCCCTCAAGAATCTGGTTACAGCCAGAATCACTTGGATTCTGTTGGAGCTGGTGTCTTTCAAGTATCTCCCCAGAGATTCTGCACCCTGGGAACAGGCACTTTTCTGGATCATGAGGCAGCAGTGCACCCGTGTAGCGACAAAGGCTGTGCTGGACAGAGCGCAGCCACCATGTGAGAGGAGCAGACTATGGGTTCTCCACCCCTCAGGATGCTTCAAATCTCGACAGGACAAGAGAGCTCTGAGCAACCTGGTCCAGCTCTGGGGTTAGCCCTACTCCCAGCAGATGACTGGACTAAAGGCCTCCAGCAGTCCCCTCCCACCTAAACCCTGCTGTGTTTCTATGCCAGAACTAGCTGGAGATGTGTTTCCTGGAACATCCTTGGATCAACACTTGCAGGACAAGTTTATGACAATTTTATCTACAAATGGAAGGACAAGTTACCTGCAGTCTTTCTCAAGAAAAGCAGAAATAACAGCTTCTGACCAGTGACAGAGACACCAATTACTTGTTCAGTACTAGAAAAACCTGACATCAAAATACCTTCCATTAGCCTAGAAGCCAAGCCAAATCACAGCTTTTAAGTAAGAAATAAAGCTATACATATTCTTACAAAAAGGAAATAATATTACTTAGCGTTCTTGTAAGAAACAGACATTGTGAGGTAAAAAAAATATGCAGACTTCATCACCCTTGCACAGGGAAAAACAGCCAGCCTTTTTCTGTCATGAAGTTCATAAAGCACTAATTTAAATTCAGTCTTTGGGGTCCAAATGAGGTCATAAAATTACTGCCTTCTCCACAGACTAGCTCATGAACTGAGAGCAAACAGATAACCTCTTCCAGGAGAAAGGCATTGTCATTTAAAGGACTCCTACGGCAAAACGTCAACAATTCAGCTGAGCTTATTGAGTCCCCAGTATTACTCATCTGATACATTTAAGTCACAATCCACATTTTATTTGGATTTGTCCTTGCTGTGTTCCTGTAAAACACAAAGAACTCTGACATAGTATGCAGTCTTTGTGGTATTCATAAATTTTCCGTTAGGACAGACAACTACTGCCCATGTCTGACAATGATTTTCATTGTCTTCTGCTGAGTTTACTATTGCCAAAGTTCTCCGAGGCAGGGGGCAGGGAGGGGAGAACAAATAATTACCCATTTGCTAGGACTACAGAGTCATGACTGGGCTATTTGTTGACAGTCAGCTCAACTACACATCCCCCCAGAAGAACCTACATTACCTGTACAGCCCCAGAGCCACAAAAAAAATCACATGTCTCTCTTGGAAAGCCTACAGACATACCTTGCACAGAAGCTTTCAGTAACTCAATCTTATCCATTAAGCCTGCAGTCCTAATATCCACACCTGCACCCTCTAACTGTGAATTGCTTATATCAGCACCCCAGTAACAGGCTTCCTGTTGAGAGAAAAAGAGAAAAGTCATTTTGCTGACAGCTGGGTGAATTTATTTTATAAACCCTTCTCAGAACTGCCTTGTTGCACACCCTTTCCTGGGATATCTACTGGCATTACACAGAGCAATACACAGACCCAGAAGATGGAGGAAGGAGGGAAGTCTGTGCTATCTTCACTCCTTTCATGTCCTGGTCTGCTCCAGGCACTCTGAACTTAAAGAAAAATGAGGCTATGTCCTAACAGCAAGACCCCAGCTAGCTACAGACAGCAATGCTGCCTCTAATACTGACACCAACTGTACTGTCCTGCTGACATCTCTCCATTCCCAGGAGAAGCCCAGGTAGTTTTAAGAGTCCACGGTTGCTCCTAAAAACCCTGGGGTATAAATTCAGGGCTCCCAGCACCCACTGGCACAAATATTTAGGACTTGGTTAGCACTCCTGTGGGGGAAAGTTTTACCAACTGCCTAGAAAGATCAGTTGGATTCATGCTTTTCAGTAATGGAGTTTGTTGTAACTGTGGCACAGATTTCTCTTGATGCAACTACAATCCATCTTGCAAAGGTCCTGCCTGTAGCCACTGTGATACTCACAGGCCACTCTTTGGCAGCTTCCAGCAGTATCATTCCTAGCCCACACATGGGATCCAGCACAAAGGCACCTGCCTACAAACATAATGGGGTTATTGCATCCCAAGCAAGACAGACTCCTCTCCCAAAACAAGCTTTCTCAGGGATGTACACATCGCCTACACATGCCCATGAATTCAGAGTAACAATGATCACCAGTTTACCAGGCCAAACTTGCTTGGAAGAGAATATAGAAAGAATCATTCCTAGTTTCACTAAACACAACGCATCCAGCCTTGAGGTGACATGTAGAGGAAAAAAAGTTAGGAGCAGACTGCAGAAGGATATTGGTACCAAATTAATCCATGGAAAAGATCACACTTGCTTCTGGTTTCCCTTGGGAAAACAACTCAAAAGAAGGTTTGAAGCCTGGCCAGTGAAAAAATCATGCAAAGTAGACTGATATCTGGACAAGGAGTAACACTTCTTCTGAGAAGAACCCGGGATTACAGCAAGTATCTGGTTGAACAGGAGGTGACAGCACACTCTGATCACAGACAAGGCAAAACCCCCATACACATGCATCAGAGCAAAGGGCATTAAAATCACCATTCTTCCTCAAAGCTTCCGGCTCCAACCCTGATAAGCAGCAACACCCCCTTCAACCAAGACTCTATTTCTTTGCCATGAATATCCACTTACACTGATTTCAGTCAGAGATGCCATGGCCCATGAAATTGTTGACCGCAGTCCTGCTGTTCTGATATACTCTCTGTTTGCTAATGGAAGTCTGCAAACAGGAAAAAAACCAAAACACTACACTTTAAAACAATAGTACAACCACAAGGAAAGCCCATGTAATATGAAAGAAGAAATGAACTGGACAGATCTGCAGACAGATAGAAACCAGTCTGCTTTTATCCACAACTTAACCACAAAGTCTGGCCTACATGCTCAGATAAGCTCCAGACAGACCACAAGACTAATGTGGCAGTCCACTGAATATTAAATCAGAAAATAATTACTCACAGTGGACAGCAAGACTATTTAGAAACGATGCCTGTTCTGACACTACCAAGACAAATCTGGTGAGGAGAATGCCTACCTGAAAAGACCCAATCCCTACCACTGAGTAAATGTCATTAAGATAATCTGATCCTAGTTTTTAACAACAAAAATATACGCTTAAACAACTATGATCAGTGGGAAGAAATCACACAAGATAATCTGAGTGCCACTTTAAAGAGGATTTACTGTTTAACCAAGCTGGGAGGGGAATTTTGTCAGCCAAGAATCCAACAACATGCTCCTGAATCTTTACAGAACCAATTTTTGTAACACTGAATGAATATTTTTTATTATAAAACCATTTACTCTAAGCAGGAGAAGATTATACCAGCACTCAGCTATTCAGATACCCCCCTCCTTTTAAAGAAAAATCCAAACACAAAACCAATTAAAAAACCTCATGAGCACCACTAAGTGGCATTTCAGATGGAAGGCAAATGTGTGTAATCCTTCCAGAAATACAAGCAGCTCAAATAAATTGTCCTCCTGTCCTATAGGCGCATCCCCAAAAATGACTGAGCTCCCCAACAGGTCTTGCATGACTGCAATCCCTCCCCAGGAAGCCAAAAGAAAAACGCTTTTGCAATATCCTAGTCCTCAGGATGTGAATGGTTTCAGAGCAAAAATCTGGACAAGAGCCCCACTTGAAGCTCAACAAAGCTGGACTTAATGAACAGCCTGGGAAAACCAAAGCCCGTAGATGAACTCAAGAGTTTTTACAGACAGCCTCAGACCTCCCAGCATTGGTGCAGAGAGCAGCTTCCATATACAAAGCACAGGGATGGAGAAAAGAGCAATGAGTCTTTTCCAAGGTCTCCAGACAGCTAGCATCAAGCTCCTTGCCAGGGTCAGAGTCTAGGAGGAGGCTCTTCCATGAACAGCATGCACAAGTCCAGTTCATTAAGGACATAACCTTCCTACTCACTCTCTTCCCCTACAGAGTCTAAAAAAGCTTCCCACTGGCTCAGGTGATCTCCATTTCCAACACAGAATCCAGCAGATGCTGAGACATCTCCTGTATGGATCCTTCCCGACGTACAGGCCGACACTGGCCGTTCTGGTATTTCAGTGCTCTCAAAGGCACACACACAGTGTCAACCAAAAAGCTTTGCTCAGCGCTATCAGATGATTTCTAGTTAAATTCAGCACCCAAAAACCAAGAAGAGGCCACAGTCCCGAGTGCAAAGGGAGCAGAGGACAAAACAAAATATATCAGGGGCAATTCTGGAAGCATCAACAAGCTGTCTGGCAGACAAGCACCACTACCTCTAGACTGGGGTCCCACAGATCAGCCTGCCACCCAAACTGCTTCATGAGCGCTATGCCAACGGCTCTTCCCATCTCCTGCAAGGGGGAAGAACAGTCACAGGCAGCAAAATTAACAGAATGAAGAAAACTACAAATCATAGCCTTTGACTGCACAATCCTCAGAAACACCTGGGAAAAAAAGAAAGAGCCTCTCTCTACCCCAGAACAACTCATACAAACACCAGAAGTAGTACAACAGGGCACAGAAAGTGAGCGAGGGGCAGAGAGCAAACACCACAGGACAAAATGACTGTCACTCATCAGCAGTGTGGCTGAAGTTCAAGTCCTGCCCAAGTTACAACAAAACCTTTCACTGTTTTATGAATACATATGATGCACAAAATATTTCTGATGTCTGTAAACTGGATTACCCAAAAGAATATCTGTGAATGCACAACTGCAGCTCACAATTTTAATGCTTTTGTGGCATCCAGCTCAGACTACTGACTTGCAGAAACACGACTCTACAACCGTGGAGTTGTAGTAGGTAGGTTTATTCAGCGCTGGGCGCATGGGGGATCACTCCACCACAAGCATGCGCACCCTTTGTAGCTCTAGTCCTGCTTATATATTCCAAAATAATGCATATTCATAGAATGCTTATACATATACATAATATATCCCCGCCTCCCCTCGCTTCTCATGGTAATCAGGTCTCCTCCTCTTGCGTCTGCACGTTGAGCTCCTTTGGTCCTGGGTGGTGGTCGCAAATTCCCGGGCAGGGGTCATACAGATGAAGTATCTCCTCTTCCTTGCTGATGAACTTTTTACCCTGTCCTTCTGCACAGTCTCAGTTGTTCCCTGGCCCCTGGCCAAACCGCCAGGCCAGTTTGTGCTGGAATTTGGGGTAATCTATTGCTGACACATATACTTTAAATGACCAGAAGAAGCCTCTGTTCAGGCCAGAAGATAGTAGCCTAGCAACACTACCAGTATCCAGCATGTCTATGCACACAGCCCCCAGCCTTGCACAGGCCTAAAGTTCGATCTCGCTGCATCCCCTAAACTTCCCATATCACTACCTTCACAGTATGAGAGTTCAAATGCACAGCACGAATTTAAGCAAACATTGGCAGGCTCATGTGTCCCACCTTCCCAAGGTACTAGCTTGAGTAAGGGGAAAAAAAAAAAAAATCTAGTTAAACTACTGTTAACTTCAAGTAAGAGAAATCTACATAAATTACAGTTACACAGGGTTGGTTTGTGTTTTTTTTATTTATTTTTCTCACAGTAGAAGGGTATTATAGATGGGAAGAGGGCTGGATGGAAAGTGTGCCTGGAGGTCTCTACACAACCACTCTCTCCCAAGGACCAAGATCTAACCCCTACTGCAGGACACATCCCAGGGCTGCACCACCCTCCTGGAGAACAAATTCTCCCCAATACCCAAGGAGAGCCCACCAAAGCTGCAAAGATTTGGTTTTGTGCTTTCTTTTCCACCCTCTGACACAACTGAGAGGAGTCTGCCTCCATTACCCTTGCAATGACCCTTTAAACAGCTGTAAGTTACTATCAGATCACCCCCCCAGACTCTACAGGCCCAGCCACCTCAACCTCTTATCTGTACTTAGGCTCAATAAAAGACATCGATTTGAAAGAATTTCTGGGCACTATTACCCTGAATAAACAGTAGCCGTTGTATTTCCACTTGTTCAAGGGTAATGCAGGTTAAGGGCTTTTTTTCGAGAAAATACAGGAAAAGGCTAGATCTGTTTGTTATTCTAAAACACACAAAAATGACAAACTACACATCTCCCTTCACCTTTGCCAAATGCTTTTAAAACACAGATACTTTAGCATACCTGTGAATGAAGTATTTTGGCAACTGCTCCACTACAACGACAAGAAACTCTGAAACTAAGCTTCTCATTCACAACAGGCTTCTCTCCACTGCTTTTAGAAGGGTCTTCTAAGGAAGTCTTACTTTCAGCCCAGCAGTCTTGATCAATCTTTCTCTCTGGCAACACATACCTCTCCGCAGCTTCCGCCTGACATTCTTCAGACATAGTCTGTTCCGTTTTCTGCTTTTAGTGGCAGTTTTTGTCTCTTCTTGTGATCTTCTCTTGAGACATATAATTTTTTTTCCCCCCTCGCACCCATGAATGTTTTTCCAAATAGAGAGAACATCCAGCCAATACTTTGGTTCATCAATGACAAGGCTTTTAATCTCATGCAGCATTTTCCCTGGAGGAAAAAGCAGTTTCAGGTTAAGGAATTCAGATTTGGTATGGATTCAGAACACCTGTTAACACAGACTGTGTTCAGATTGCATTAATATGCAAATCGAGGAACCACCGCAGTGGCAGACATCACAGACACATCTGAGTTCTCAACACCCACATACATCACCCGCAGAGACGCATGTATCCCTCTGATTAGAAGCTCTGTAGAAGCAAGATTAATCTGTGCAGGGATTGAACTCTGCAGCTCTTGAAAACCAGACCAGCTCTGAGAGCCATTCCCAGGGACACAGGACCAGCCATCCTCCCCAGAAAGCATTCGGTCCAGGATTAGAGATGTGAGACACCTTCCAGGATTGAAAGACAGACACAAATTTGAATCACTGATAGAGCTCAGAATAAAAGCCACAAGTTTATTTTTTATAAAGGAAATCTCTCCTTGCTATTCACCAACCCACCTTCAATCCTGCAAAGTCTCCAACACACACCTAAAATTATACCTGTGGGGGTAGTCCTCTTAGGCTACATATGACAAGAGAGGCATGAGGACTACTGAGGCTAATTCACTTAAGAACCTTGAAGCTGGTCAAGGCAGAAAAAATAAAAGTATTTCAAAATCTCATTTTAAATTTTAGAATCAGTTAAATTCGATCCTCAAAGCTGAAGGCCATCTGTGATCTCACAGGTAAAATCCCACCAGCAGGTAGATATCAATCCACCTAACTTAGAAATTCTTATTCCAACACTGACAGAGAACGTGACTCAACTAGCTGAGATTACAAGGTATCTGCATACTGAACAGTTAAGTGACGATCACAGGATACACATCTCTATCCACTTTGCCTAAAAAAAAAAAATTACTCACTGCTAGAATGCACACAAGGGGTCCAGAACTAAACTTCTGTTTCAAGGTGAGGTGGGATTTTTTGTTGAGGTTTGGGGTTTTTTTTGTAGGTACTGGTGTTACACAAATACATGCACAGTGCCAGCAGAACACACGCAAGTAAGATAACTAGTTCAAACAGTTTTAAAGGCATGTGCAGCACTAGAAAAGCACTGAATACTTATCTGAATGAAAGACACTTCAGAATTGATTACTGACAATTAGAACCACAGATGTTCGTAAATAAATAAACCAAGCATTAGTTTTACAAACAGGACTCGAACTGGGGCTTCCTGTTTCTGCACACACACGTCGTGAGCAAACTGGAGGGGATGACCTGAGGCAAGGAGTCAGTGACGCATCTTTATTTCTAGAAACTGCAAGTGGGGGGTGGTTTTTAAGCAGCAAAAACAGTCGCTCTCCAGATTTGAGTTTCCTCAGCTTGCCCAGCTCCGCCTCTGTGCTGAAGAAGGCTTTTCCTGAGACGCAGTCCGCCCCAGGGGGACAAACAGAAACCAAACCCAACCAGGAAGGTGTTTTGGGTGAGCACCTGAAGCAGCCTCTCACACCCGCTCGCACCTCCACGGGAGGAGGGTAGCGAAGGCCGCGGCTCATCGAGGGTGGCGAGGGGACAGCCCGACTGAGGCAGATGCCCCTGCCCACTGCAGGGACAGGACCACACGGTCATTATGGTCCCTCCGTGACCGAGGCCAGACCCCGGGGCCCCACGCAGCTGACAGCGCAACCCCACGCCGCAGCCGCCTGGCTCCGCGACGCAAAGCAAACAAGGTCTTGTTCCCCACAGTCCAGACCCGGCCCGCCCCAAGTGAGCGCCGGCTGCCCCCCTCACC
>NW_020799233.1:0-12049 GCF_003259725.1 Athene cunicularia | reverse complement strand
AGTGAGCCCGCCGAGCCCCGCCCCGCTGCTGCCTGCGCCGGGGCCGGGAGCGGTACTTAGAGCACCGGGTTTGAGTATATTTGTACGCCCCGGGGGCAAACCTTCCCCTGCCGACACCGGAGTGCATCACCGCTAAAGGCACTTGTCACCGTGAAGAGAAGGAGGTGGCGCCCTGCGGGCCCGTCGGTGCTGGCAGCGGGACGAGTTGCAGCGCAGCTCTCACTCCTCCTGTTGCAGGAGGAGCCCGCAGCCCTGCTCCTGGCCGGGCTGCAGGGAGAGGATTGCTGTGGCGCAGCAGTGGGGGCTGCGGCCATACCGTATGGGAGGAAAATCTGCAGACACCCCCCCCACCCCGTGAGCGATTCGGCACCCACAGCCCAGAGGGAAGCGCCAGGAGGGCAGCTGGAAGTCGGCAGCTCCCCCCTCCCCCGACAGGCCTTCTCTGCTGCAGGATCAAGAACTTAAGATTCCTGAACTGCTGTGTTGTATGGGGCAATGTTCTCATCCTCCCTTCCCACTTATTTACAGGGGACAGAGTATGGAGTAACAAAGCTGCTGTGAGTCTTGTACAGTCTAGTCTTTAGGTGGCCCCGAATGAAAACACTCCAAAAACAGGAGTGGAAAAGTGATGGCTGCCTTTCACCAGACAACATGCTTACCTTTGTGACCAGCTGCTGCCATGCAGGAGAGCAGCTGCCAGGGCAGTCGGGCTGTGTAAGTCTCCACAAGAGATCCAGCATTTCCAAGGAGCCTTCACTCAGCTGGGTATCTGGGCAGAGTAGCCATGTGCTCATGGCAGGGTGTAGGAACGGAACAATTTCACAAATTCTCTTTGGTAACAGCACAGTTTCCCTTGAAGAGCTCTGCATTCAACGAGGCAACCTCTCTCTTTGAGGAATCATTTTTTCCCCCTTGGATGAAGTCTCATAAAACTTATCCCGGCCCTTCCAGCTGATGGACACCCACAGAGCAATACAGGTGGGCGCTCCTGTCTTTGCTTGTCACCACAGCATTTCCTTACAAGAGGAGATGTTTGGTAGGTTTGGTTAGTGTTGGAAGCCTGAGAAAAAGCAAAATGGAGGAAAATCTGTAAAACACACGTTTCCTTGAGACAGGGTGCCCAGAACACGGGACGGGACGGAGGTCCAGTGATTTGTGTTTGTTGTGGCACCAAGGAGGAACGTGAAGCAAGGTGGAGGCCACGCAGTCCCGTTCTTTCACTTTTCTCCCTTCTCTCAAGGACAGTTTTTGCAGTAGCCTGCCCACCTTCTCTCTCATCCTCCCTCTTTTCCCACAAAAACCAGCACGCCCCTCACACCAAGGAATGTACTGTGTCATTACAGATAAATACTAATCCCGAGTTTGTGTCTGGTGTCAGAAGGACACATCGACGGGTTTGTGCTCTTCCCACCCACTACCCTCCAAAGGGATGCCTCTTGGTAAGATTTGAGTCCTTGGTTACAGCGAGTGATTACCCAGGAATTAAGTGTGTGTGATTGCAGTTGTTTTTCTTGTTGTGTAGTGCTATATAGCCAACCTGCAGCTTGTGGATTTATTGCAGGCAGTCTTAGAGAATCTGTAGATGTTGCATAAAAATAAACTACTATTCAGGAACCTGACTGCTTCTCTTGAATGCAACCGGCCCTACAGCACATGGGCTGTCCGTGCATCCAGTGCCAGGACTATAGTCACGGCCCCAGTTGGCATACCTACCTATTAAGAGATAGGTCCAGCTGCCCCTAGCCCCTCTAATCTATGAGGACCAGCTAGAACACAAGGGGATTCATCTTTTACCAAATCAATTCATCACCTTAGATGGCACAGTAAGGTATTTGTGGAATGGCTGGAAAACAACAGACCTATTATGAACAATCCAGACCAAGTGGCCTCACTGTGACAACAGGCTGAAGCTGTTGTGAAGAACACCTGGAAGGCCAAGGGATTGAGAAACATGCGTAGCAAAAAGATAAGGAAGATGGATTGTTGAAAACAGGATGTTTGCCCAGCAGGAGAATGGCGTGTGGACGCCACAACGGGACCAATCATAGAGGGCAAAAGGGTGCGTGGACAAGTGGCCTTAGCCTATTAGCAATCAAACAGCTGCGCGTGTGCTTTGTGCGAGTCTTTAAATTGCTGTGTATCCTTTGATAAAGTGGCATTAACTTGATCGCATTGGTTGTATAAGTTATGTCCGGGACTTCTGTGTCAGTGGGAGACAAGGTCCTTCTTCACTACCCAGAGACTAACAAACTGGAACCTAGCTGGGACAGCAGTGTTTTCTTGTTGCCCTCCTCTGCTTTTAGCTCAGCATTCACTAACCTAACACCACAGATGTCAACTCTGTCCTTCCCTTCTCCTTTGGCTTGCAAACTGTTGCCTACCTCTCAGTTTTCATGTTTGTTGTAATCCTGGAAGAGTCACTATTTCTGGCTTGGCTGTGTGGTTGGGAGGGCACACAGAATAGGGATGTATGCTCACAGGCACACAGGGTTGAAAACCACCATTGCAGGCTTTCATTCCAGGGGAAGAACAGATTTATAGTCCCTGAAGAATCAACAGCTTTGGCCCTGTGATATTGTGTGTCTCTCTAAGACACTGCTGTGTACATGCACTCCACCATGGAGATGGTCTCATGCTCAAAAGCAAAGAGCTGGCATTCTCTGTCTGCAGCATGTAAGCCTTTAACAGATCACCCGAACACGAATCTCAAACCAGTCCAGTGAGCTTGCCAACACACTTAACCCTTGAACTGGAGCTCACAGGGCTTGGTCCTCATCAAGAGATCAGCCTCTGCACGGGACATCTCATAAAACAGTCTGACAGGCAGATGAACCCACGTGCCTCTGGGGTAGCCTGTTTCTTTTCCATGGCAATTCCTGCCCACCCCCAATTCATTACTTGCCACTCAGTTTCAAGAAAACAGCATTGAACATCTGAATTAAAAAGAGAGAGATTATGAAAGAAAAATCATGTTTCCTTTTGTGAGAGCTAACACAGTGTCTCAACCTGCTTACTGTTACTTGGCAAACAGCAGCAAATTCATTTCTGCATATGTCCCTGCCATATGTGGGGACAAAACCACGAGAACTATTTCTTTTTAAATACAAACTCTCTTTTGGTTTTGGTTTTGTTCTTTTTCCGTAACTCATGCTGTATCTCAGCAGGGCATGGTCACAAAACCACTAACCAACCAAATTTTGGTCTCAGTCAGTGCCAAAGCATCAGTAATGCCAGCTACACTACAGCAAATGGTTGAGTTCACAGGGTGGAAACAACCATCAGACACAACAAAGCTCTCTGCAGTGATGGCAAGTACGAAGATGCTTGAGAACTGCAGTCTGAAATATAAAGCCCAACAGCTTTTGCTGATAGTTACTATGTGGGCTGCGTCACAGTGCATATTTGGCTTCTCTAACCAGTGCCAATGTGTTTGCAGCAGGAGCTCATCCTCCGGGCAGCAGCAGACTGCACACACATGCACTACCACAAGGCCAAACCAGGAGCAGCATTATGCCTGTGTAGGTACCCACACCACATTTTGGGGCAGGATGACTCAAGCCTGCCTGATTTGAGGCATTGAGCCCAGGACACTCAGAAGATAAGCAGAGGAAACTGGAGTAGTGGGACAGAGGAGAGGCTGGGGTGGAAAAGGGGACAATATGAGGAAAGACAAGAGGTCTCTGTGGGAAGAAGGGCTTTTCCAACCCCAGAAGAGGATTAGGTGTGGTGAAGAGAGACCTTGATGCCTACTGACCCTTCCCAGCTTCCTCGTGCTCCAGCGCCACTTTGCTGTCAGTCTTCATTCTCCATGCCTCAGAAGCCTGGTTGCCTCTTCAGGTTTATCTGCAGTCTTTTATACTCCTCTAGACTTTAAAAATGTGCTGCTTTTGCAGCCAGCAGCTTTGAGATTTGAAAAGAACTCCTTTGCTGAAAGAAAACCTGTGGAGCATTACCAATAGCAGGAGTGGCCAGATGCTTAACCCTCCTGCTTCAAGTCATTTTTAGCCACAGCTGTGGCTGAGCTGGCTTCCCTCTATCAGGCTGCAGCCACCCTTGCAACTCTTCTGGCAGAAAGGAGAATTATTCTTCCTTCACTCAACAGGAGCTGCTTCTGAGGCCTCAGTGCCCACATCCACAGCACAAAGACAGACCTGCCTCTCATTCCCTACCAATACATTCTCCTTCCTCCACTCAGTGGAGTTAGTGCAAAGAAAGCTCGCATTGACAAGATAATGAGAAGCAAGAAGTACAAGCCTGAAAAATGTATCTCTGATGGGAGCATTTCAAAAAGTAGCCAGCTTCTGAAATGCAGGAACTATTCTCCACCACATCAATTATCTACAGAGATGCGAGAAACTGGTCAACAATGAGAAATTAGCTAATAAAAGCTCTGATTTAACTCATTAAGGTTTCTGTTATGGCTCCAGGTATGGGTAGTCCCCGTGAATGCTGAATTTTATTTATGCCTGCATAGCAACCACCTTTTGAGAGCACTGCTACAGGGCACAGGGCAACAGAAGAAGAAATTGAAGGTAATTTTGCTCTGCAGCTCAAGAGAAGTGAGCCATTTTTACTGTCACAGTAGGCAAACAAACCTCCACCTCCCTCAGAACTGAACCTCAGCCAGTGGGACCGCACCTCTACAGCAGGATCATGGCCCTGGGCCTTCTCAGCACAGTAAATCTCTGCAGATCACTCTGCATCAGCATTGTCATGTGGATTTCTGTCATCAAGGACTGAAGTAGGCAAGGGTGACATTTTATTTTGTCCCAGGTGTTTTCTCTAAAAAACAAGCCAAACCTCTCTAAAAAATCTATATGGTTTCCCCTCCTCCAGCTTTTTAAATGAAAACCAGGTACGCTTCTATAGAATTTCCCATTTTCCTCATTTTCACTGAGAGAAGAAAATGCAGTGAGGTACTTCTGAGGTGAAACCCTCAATCAAACATTTCCCCAGGTCCAGTTCTTGGAGGAATGACAAGCAACAAGCCTGTACAACCTCTGTCACACAGGGAGGTAAGCCAAATGACCTTTACAGGCCATCTCTAGTGCTTTGTGGATAAATCACTCTATAACTTTTGGAGATTTAATTAATTGCTCAACACCCTACTCTAATCTCTTGCCCTACCGTTCCCCATAATTGCGGTACTCCATTGACGTCTTTCTATTTAGTTTTTGTATACACCTCTATTCCCCGCATCACTACAGTAGCTAAAGTCAAGGTTGAGTTAGTATCGGTTATACCCATGCTTCCAGTATACCCAATGTACATTTGGGACCATGGCCATTCAGTGAACCTTTGACCAGGCATTTGGGGAAAGGAGATTATTAGACTTATCGTGAGAAGCGTAGTCTTCCAGGCTGAGTCTGTGTAACCTTTCATGGGGATTTGTGGGCCCTCTTTACTTGGGTGTGATGAATCCAGGCTGAGTATTCTTTAATCTTGATGGCCGTAAACGTTGTGAGTAGCACTTGAAATGGCCCTTCCCATTGTGGTTCCAATGTCTTTTCTGTAAGAGACTTAACATACACATAGTCTCCAGGCTGAATGTTATGTACAGGCCCATCTAACCCTCTACCCCGAGTTCCAAATACATGTTTCCCAATTTTATTGAGTTGTTTACTTAATGCTATCATGTATGAAGTCATAGTTTCCTCCCCAACTTGCATTGATGTTCCTTTCTGTACCGCGTAAGGTCTGCCATATAACATTTCAAAAGGGCTCAACCCTTCCCTGGCCCTCGGTTTTGCTCGTATGCGCAAAAGTGCCAGAGGGAGAGCCTGGGGCCAGGTCAGGTTTGACTCTTGTCCAAGTTTCACTATTTGCTGTTTAATCAAATGGTTCATCTTTTCTACCTGGCCACTAGATTGGGGACGATAAGGAATGCGAAGTTGCCAGTCTATACCCAGATGGCGACTGATTTGCTGAACTACTTTCGAGATAAAGTGTGGTCCTCTATCTGAGGATATAGTTGCTGGGACCCCGAAGTGTGGAATTATTTCTTGTACTAATATTTTTGTCACTTCCCGGGCTTTGGCAGATCTAGTGGGGAATGCTTCTGGCCAACCTGAAAAGGTATCTGTTAATACCAGTAAATATCAATAACCCCCTTTTCTTGGAAGTTCTGAAAAGTCAATTTGCCACTGTTGTCCCGGTCCATTTCCTTTTCCAATCTGGCCTACTTCCAGAGTGGGGGTATTCTTAGGATTAGTCTGGAGACAAAGGTTACACTGTCGAGTCACCTGTTTTACTATGGTATACAGATTTCTAGCTCTAATACTCTTGACCAAATATCGGTATAGGGCCTCTGCTCCCCAGTGCCCTTTCCTGTGGTCCTCTTGCACCAGGTGTCTAGCTAAACAAGAGGGAATTACTACCTTCCCTTGGGGAGTGATGGTCTAACCTTCATTATATGATCCTTCCAGGTCTGTAATTAACTTTTGATCCTCTTTAGTATAATTAGGCTTACCTTCTGGGATGGTTTGCCCATCAGGAACTAAAACTCCCTCTATTTTTACCTCTCTTTTGGCAGCTTGTTTTGCCTCTCTGTCCGCCAGTTCATTTCCTCTTTCCAAATCCGAGTTCACATTTTGGTGGGCCTTAACATGCATGATTGCCACTTTTCTTGGAAGTTGTACAGCTTCTAGCAGTTCCAGAATTTCCTTCCCATGTTTGATGTGTTTCCCTTGTGAGTTCAACAGTCCTCTTTCCTTCCAGATTGCTTCATGAGCATGGACTACCCCAAAGGCATACTTCAAGTCTGTGTAAATATTCACTGTCTTGCCTTGGGCTAATCCTAGAGCACGAGTCAGTGCTATTATCTCTGCCTTTTGTGCAGAGGTATTCGCAGGCAGTGGTCTTGATTCCAGTATTTCTTGGGTGGTAGTAACAGCATACCCAGCATACCTTTTGCCGCTCAAAACATAGCTGCTCCCATCTGTAAACTAGTTCTCAGCATCTTCCAGAGGGGCATCCTTCAGGTCTGTATGGCTTGAGTGTGTTGCTTCGATGGTCTCTAGGCAATCATGCTGTACAGGTTCTCCTGTATCTACTCAGGAAAGAAGCTGGGTTAATAATGTTAGTTACTACAATCTCACATCATCTTGTTCTACTAATTCCACCTGATATTTTAAGAACCTTTGGGGCAAAAGCCAATGTCCCCCTTTAATTTCCAATACTGCAGACACTGTGTGAGATACAAATACAGTCATTTTCTGGCCTAAAGTTAATTTTCGTGCCTCTTGTATATTTAGGATCACTGCTGCAACTGCTCGTAGGCATCCAGGCCAACCTTTAGCAGTTGTATCTAGTTGCTTGGAGAAATAGGCGACTGCCCGATGATATGGGCCTAGGTCTTGTGCCAGTATTCCCAGTGTAATTCCCTGTTTCTCGTGTGAAAAGAGGAAGAATGGCTTACTTACATCTGGGAGTCCCAAGGCCGGAGCTAACATCAGGGCCTTCTTGAGCAAGTCAAAGGCTCATATAGCCTCCTTATTCCATTGGAGATTTTTGTGTTGAGTGGCAGTTAGTGCATATAAAGGTTTAACAAGCAATCCATAATTATAAATCCATAGTCTGCACCACCCAGTCATTCCCAGGAACATTCACAGTTCTTTCACTGTTTGTGGCCTCAGAGTCTGGCAGATCGCCTCCTTCCGGGCTTGTCCTAAAGTTCTTTTTCCAGCACTGATTTCATAGCCCACATAAATCATTTCGCATTGCATCACCTGGGCCTTTTTCTTGGATACTCAGTAGCCCTGAAGTCCCAAAAAATTTAAAAGGCTTACCGTCCAAGCCATACAGGTTTTTTTGTCTTGGTGGCAATCAGGATGTCGTCTACATAGTGCAGCAGCCTTCCCTCTTCTGGTGGGGTTGGGGTTTCAAGGTCTCTTGCTAGCTGGTTACCAAATATAGTGGGGCTGTTTTCAAATCCTTGTGGCAGCACCGTCCACGTTAACTGGGTCTTCCGCCCACTCCTAGGATTTTCCCATTCAAATGCAAATATTTTCTGACTGGCTTCGAGGAGAGAGAGGCAAAAGAAAGCATCCTTGAGGTCTACAACAGTAAACCAGATTAGCTCAGGAGTTAATTTTGTTTACAAAGTGTATGGGTTTGCCACCACTGGGTGGAGATCTATTTATGAGTCCTATTTGTAAAAATTTTTCTATAACTGGCTGGATCCCTTCCCGATCCTCCTTTTAAAGGGTATTGCTTAATTCTTACCTGTTGTTGTCCTTCTTTAAGTTTTACCTCTATGGGTGAGGCACTCTGCCCTTCCAGGCGTGTCAGTGGCCCACACTCTGGGATACACTTGATTGATAATTTCCTCACTGATTTCTCCTCCTGTGAGGATACTAGTTAGGGACAAGCTTATGATTTGTATAAGTTTTTGGTTATTTACCTCCAGAGTAATCTCTCCATTGTTAAAGGTAATAGTTGCTCCTAATTGTTCTTGTAAATGTCTTCCTAGGAGCGCTTTTGTGGAGTAAAGCATATACAGAAATTTGTGTATGCCTAACTGCTTTCCCAGTTTATATTTCAAAGGTTTGTAAAAATAGTAGCTAGTAGCTCCCTTATAATCCTTTCCAGGGCAAGCACTAAAGGATCTTATGGTGGAACTAGTGCACAGTCTCTCTGCCACCCCGGGTGATTTCGGAGGGTAAAGAACATGTCCACGTAAGACACCTCATCCTACTTCCCTCTGTAAAAATAATATTAATTGCAAAAGCGTGTTATAGTCTAAGGTCCCATTTAGTGGCCATTTAGCTGCTGCTTCTAGTTTGTAAAGTGGCCACCACTGGTTACACTATTTAATCAGGATTTTCTTGCTTTCCGTACTTCCCCTCCCAGCTATATCTTTCCAGTGCGTGAGTATGCAATCCAGTGGGCTTTTCTTTATGATTCTTCCCTGCTTATTCCCCATAATTGTTCCCGATACTCTGCACACCTCGATCTCCTCGTATCGGACAATACCACTTATATCAACAACGCACTTTGCTAATACCCAGGCTTGATGAAAATTACCAAAAATAGGAGCATAGGAGCACAGAGAAAGCAGGGAATTCTCTCACGAACCCAATCTGGTACTACCAGTTACCCAGAAGGAGCTGTGTACAATCCTTCTAGCAGGTAGAAATAATTTCCCCGTGCCGACCATTCATTCCTTCCACACAATCCAACGAAATCTAACGCAAACCGACAGAGAAGGGATTCACTTTCCCATCTCCGGCTCATGCAATGTTTTCACAAGACATACACGGACAGTGTATTATTTAAACAAACATAAACTTCTCATGAACTTCTCATTTAACTTGCAGCGGCTGCCTCTCACTCACACAGCAGCGTCTCACTCACACCCTGCCGGCACGCAGGCACACAGACACACAGCAGCGGCTGGTCTCACTCACACCACACAGGCACACAGACACTTAAAGGGCCCATCACACTTTTCACTCATACCACAAAATATACTGAATTTAAACAACACCAAGTCCGTTTGTAACATATATCATAAACCGTTAACAATTAGCAGTCAGTTCAAAGCCAGTATATCCACCATTAGTGCACTATACAATGACCTGAAGCAAGATCCTGCAGGTGACGGGAATTACCAGTACCCTGCCCAAAATGCAAACTGCCTCTTATATACCAGTCATCTGTAGTTTGCCCCAAAAGATTTTACTTACCCGCGGATTCCCAAAACCAAAACCAAATGGGTATACCCCCTCCTCGGGACTGAGCCGTGTGCCAGACGTCTCTGCGTGTCTTACCAGCAGCCCGTTACCCTTAAACATACCTTTGTCCGCGAACCAGATGGTCCTTGTCTGCTCCCGCAGTGGACAGCTGGGAGTGGAGTTCCTCGAAGAAGAACTCGGGGTGCGCCTAGGACGTCCACCCTCCAGCAGTGTCCCAGCAGCCGAGCAGAGATAGGTCCCATCTGGGGTGCCAAGATGTTTTGCAGAGAAATCACTCTATAACTTTTGGAGTTATAAAGTAGGTATGTTTATTCAGCGCTGGGCGCATGGGGGATCGCTCCACCACAAGCATGCATGCTGTCTGCAGCTCCCGTCCGGCTTATATGTTACAAAATAGTGCATATTCATAAAACGCCTATACATATACATAGTCTACCCTGCCTCCCCTCGCTTCTCATGGTGATCAGGTCTCCTCCTCTTGCGCCTGCGCAATGAGCTCTCCAAGCTCTGGACTGGGGTCGCAATCTCCTGAGGAGGGGTCCTAAAGATGAAGTATCTCTTCTTCCTCGCTGATGAACTTTTCACCCTGTCGCTCTGCACAGCCTCAGTTGTTCTCTGACTTTCTTCCAGGCCAATGTTTTGGGGTTGTCTGTTTTTCAAAGACTAGGGGGGACTTCTCTTTGGGCTAGGAGTTAATCACCTAGCAACGTTATCAGTACTTGGTATGTCTTTTTCAAACAGTCCCATACGACTCCCCTTGTTTTTGCGCAGGCCTTGCACTATCAATCTAAGATTGTTTAGACTCCCTATTCCCCCCTTTTCTTCTTACTTAGTAAATTCTTTTACTACTTAATTATCTGCTTCTTAATCTATTTCCCTTGTACTATAATATGTTAGTACTATCCTACAAATTAGTTTGTGTATTGCTTAAAGCTTGGATTGTGATATAAAGCGTCATACATAGCTTGCAAGCATTTTGTAAGTCTCCAGATCCATACATATAGAGCTACAGTAAGGGTCAACAAAATTGCTACAGATATTAATAGAGCAACCACTGGGTGAAGGGCTGTGTTTAAGATTCCAGTAGTTGTCGGCGACCATCTGAAGAGTGTATCCCACCAATTATGTTTCCCTTCCTGCTCAACCATCTTTAAGACCTTTTTTATCCTTTCCCCATCATGAAAGGTTGTGAGTAAAGTTTCTTGCCCTTTTTCCTTAACTTCTTCCAGTATCCGGTGTAAGTCTGGGTGTTTTAATAGGCTTTCTATATGACTTACATTTAAGCCTAGGGGAAAGGAAGTACCTTTACCCTGAGGCTGCTTTTCAAGAGGGAATGTGTAACCACCGGGGCAGAATAAGTGAAATCGCACCCCAGGATGATGGTGAAATTACAAAGACAATAATTTAGATGCTGTATCAATTTCTTCTCTCGCCCATCTATGGTTATTGTGTCACACAGTGTCCTTAAACATGCACATCCCTTACCGGTATAGACAACAATGGTCCTCAAATCTACATTGGGGCGTGCTTCAAAGTGGCAAATCTTTTGGTCAGTATCTAAGCAGGTATCCTGGGTTATTAAGATATTACTTTCACATATAAATCCCTGTTGTTCTTTTATGATACAGGGTTCGAGATCTACTGCTTGCCATTCATTACCAATATTCATAGCCCAGGTCTTATGTTCAAAGGGGTACAGCAGAGTCCCGTTGTAATTGACTCCGAGACTTACAATGAGGTGTATGGTGATTAATTTTGTATCATATATTGTTAACAAAAGTTGTTACTGTATGCGTGTCAGGCCTATAGGTGAAGTTGACCATATTCCACCATGATTGTAACTTTTTCTCTGTCTCTGTGGCACTATCCCAAATTATTTTTCGAATTTCAGTGGGAAGTGTACCCTCCTCTCCTTCCCTTATTACAGATTCTGCTACTGTTTGCATCCATAACTGGGCTTGTATGTAACTTAAAGCTATGGCGATATCACCTTGTAATGCTCCTAAGGTTTCAGCAATGTGTGTGGTCCTTTGTTTCTTTTTGCTCCCAATCTGGCATTACTTTTGACATTGCCCAATGATGTACCCCTAATGCTGATAGTGAAGACCTCAATTGCTGTTGTAATTTTGATATATCCCTTGCAGTAGCTGCTAATTTATTCATTATTACTTCTGAATCTATTGAATTTAACACTCCCAATTCGGATCCTAATACTCCGGTTAGGTCCCTCTGTGGTCTTTTCCGGTAGGCATTTCCCTTTTTCCTTAGCCAAGTTGTCCATCCTTCATCTGAGGTTTGTAAGAAGGGGAAACAACGTGGCTCTATATTAGAGATGTTAACTTGCATCTGTAATT
>NW_020799232.1:11897-14015 GCF_003259725.1 Athene cunicularia | reverse complement strand
GAGTCCCCAGGGGCTGTCATGGGGGGGTCCGGGGGTCCCCCAGGGCCGTGCCCACCCCCTGGGTGCCCGCAGGCCAGCACTGGGGCTCCTTGAAGCGCTCCGCGGCGGCCGTGGGCTGCTCCTTGCTGGAGGCACAGAAGGGGGAGGCGGAGGAGGCCGAGACGGTGACGGCCATGGCCCTGCTCTCGGTGGGGGCCGAGCAGGGGAGCACCGACCCCCAGCCCAGGTACGGCCCCCCGGGATGCCCCCGGCTCCGCGGGCAGCCACGCGTGTCCTCAGTGGGGGGATTCGTGTTCTCCTGGGCTCTGCATGGAGCCATGCGTGTTTGGGGGGGGATGTGTGTCCCCTAGGCTGTGCATGGAGCCACGCTTGTATTTTGGGGGGATTGCTTGTTCTCCTGGGCTGTGAACGGAGCCACGTGTGTCCTTGCGGGGTGGGAATGCGTGTTCTGGGCTGTGCATGGAGCCACGTGTGTTCTTGGGGGCGGATTCATGTTCTCCAGGGCTGCGTGTGGAGCCACGCGTGTCTTTGGGGGATGCATGTTCTGGGCTGTGCATGGAGCCATGTGTGTCCTTGGGGGGGATGCGTGTCCCCTGGGCTGTGCACAGAGCCACACATGTCTCTGGGGGACCGTGTGTGGCCCCTGGGCTGTGCTTGGAGCTGTGTGTGTCCTCGGGGGGACACGCATGTGTCCCTGGGGCTGTGTGTGTCCTCAGAGGGGCCGTGTGTCCCCTGGGCTGTGCACGGAGCCTCGCGTGTCCTCCCGGGGGTGATGGGCACGCATCGTGTCACCCCAAATTGGCGTGGCCCACCCCGAGGACGACGCGGAGCCAGGATGGTGACTTTGGCGGGGGGTGAGGGGGGGGAGGAGCTGGAGCAGCCATGCCAAGGGCCAAGCTCCCGGCGTTGCTGCCTCAGTTTCCCCGGCCGGGGCTGGGGCCCGGTCCCTGCCGCAGGATCAGGCCCCGCTGAGGCCCCGCTGTGTCCCTGGCCAGGCCGGCGGAGGAGCCCATGGAGGCCGAGCCCATGCTGTGACCCGCCGGCCCCTCGCCGCACGGCTGAGATTTTTTCCGTTTCCGAAAAAAGAAAGAAACACGGAGAAGAAACACAGACACACACACACACACACAAATCACATTTAAAAAGGAAAAAAAAAAAAACAACAAAAAAACACATTAAAAAAAAAAAGACAAAAAAAAATACAACCCGAAATGGATGAAACCGGGAGGAAAAACAGTAAAGAGGAAAATATTTTCTTTTTCTATTAAAAGAGAAGAAAAAAACCCACAAAAAAATACCACCCCCCAGTCCTGTTGGACCCCAGCTCCACGCGGTGTTTGCGGTCGTGTCTCTTGTGCAGCATCGGTTCCACCAGCACCCCCGCTCCTCCCACCCCCTCCGTCCGTCTGTCCGTCTGTCCGTTGGGTTTTCCTGTCGCTGCCCCGGGCCCCCCTGGCCCCCCGCTGCGGCTCCTCTCTTTTCTTTTTTTTTCTTTTTTTTTTTTTAAGGGGGTTTTCCTTGTTTTCTCCCCTTTATTTTTTTTCCTGTTGGTTCCCTCCCCGGCTCTGGCGTCCGTCCTCTCCCCGGGGGAAGGCGATGGGAAATACTCGTGCCTTTAATTAAGTCAGTTTTTTTTTTAATGCCTTAATTTCCCTGTGATTTTTTGAGTTTTCTCAATTTTTTAAAAATTTTTTTTTGCCCTTGGCTGTCCCCATTTCGGAGGGGGACACGAGACGCAGGGGACAAGCCCCATCCCTGTCCCTTTGTCACCCTGGGTCGATGGGTGACGGATCCTGGCGCTTTCGTTGGGATAAAACTTTGTCCGTTCTTAGAGGAGAAAAAAAGGAAAAAATGACAAAAAAAAAAAAAGAGGAAAAAAAACCACTTTATTTTCCTGTTACTTCACCAGCTGGAGGGGACTTGGAGTGATTTTAGCTTTAAAAGAGAGAAAAAGAAAAAAAAAAACCACCCACACAAAACAAAGGTATATAATTTTATTACAGATGTATTATTTAATAGTATTTTTTTAATGGGTGGCACCGGCTGCGGGGCCCGGGGTGGAGGGGGAGGACGGGGACAGCGCTTCATGTTTTAAGTTATTCCAGGGGGTTTTGGGGT
>NW_020799232.1:7745-11847 GCF_003259725.1 Athene cunicularia | reverse complement strand
TTCTCCGTGTCCCCCCCTGCAACCCCTCCAGCCCTGCCTCAGTTTCTTTTCTGTCCGTCCGACGCCCGCTCGCGCGCTCTCGATATGGTTTTCAGTTGAGTATTTTGTAAGATGTTACCGATGTTCGTCCTTGTATAAATAAAACTGTTTCTGGCAATACCCGGCAGCACCCCACCGCGTTTTGGGGGTGCCCAGGGGAGGTACCAGGGTGGGAAGGGGGGAGCACCAGCACCTTTGTGTCCCCTTTTCTGTCCTTATCAGAACAGGACAAATGTCCCCAGGGTGTCGTGGTTGCCTTGTGTGCCTCAGTTTCCCCACCGACAGCGCCAGGGCTGCCCCTTTCCTATTCATCCGGTGGGATAGCGGGGTGCAGAGCTGGACCAGCCTGGCTGTGGGGGCTCCATCCACCCCATTACCCCCCCAGCCCAGGCTCTGCCCTGCCCAGAGGGTCCCCAGCCATGCCCCTGCCCCCCCTCTTTTTGAAGGACTCGGTGCCAGCGGGGTGGTAACTGGTTTTATTTGGTTAGAAATGGGGTGACTCCTCCAGCGTGGAAGGGGACCCCAGAGGGAGAAACTGAACTGGACGGAGGCATGGGGGTGTGTGTGGGGGGGACGGACAGTGGGAAATGGTGCTGTTTGTCCCCCCCCAAGTGACCCCAAAGCTGGGGCTGGCCCTGCGCTGTGTCCCCAGACCTGCTGGGCAGGGGGTACCCCCAGCTCTGCCACCCCCTGCTCGTCCCACTCTGGGGTGGGTGGCCCCTGCCCTGGGAGGGAGCAGCACTGGTAGCACAGCGAGGGTTAAACTGGCCAGTGGTCCCAAGGCGGGGGGACGTGGGTGCCCTCCTGGCTAAGCGATGGGCACAGCTAGGACGGGGGGGCGGAGCATGGGACTTACAGGGACACAGTGGGGTCCCCTAAGGTGGGGACCCTACATCGGGGACCCCTTACTCGGCATGGGGGGAGCCCCGCGGGCGGGTGACAGAGAGGACGAGCCAGGGCAGGACAGATGCCACCAGCCAGGGCCCGGCCACGTACTTGAGGGAGCTGGTGCTGTACCACAGCATCGCGTCCGCCGGCTGGGGAAGCCGGTGCAGGCCCTGGATGGCCACCAGGGCCAGGACAGCGCTGGCCACGCGCTGGCGGGCGTCCAACCGCTCCCCCCGGTGCAGGGGGAAGCCGGTGGCCAGCCCCAGGCCCAGGGCGCTGCTGGCGACGCGGCAGACGGAGGCGAAGGGCCGGGTGTCGAGGCGAAGCCAGGAGGGATCCGAGCACCATTTAGTGGCCAAACGGATGGACCTAAGGGGGGTGAGGATCCTTGGAGGGGGGCAAATCCCTGGGGCTAGACCCCCCCAGCAGCCTGGGGGTAGGTAAATCCCTGGGACTAGCCCCCCCGCCCCAGCCAGGCACTCACCAGTCGATGTCGATGCCGGCGGTGGTCACCAGGCCATGCAGGGCGAGGGAGGAAAGCAGCAGGGCCAGCGCGGTGGCCACAAAGAAGCCCAGGGTCCGGGTGGCCGGGGTGCGAGCCTGCAGCCCCCAGCCCAGGGCTGCTCCTGGATGGCAACGACAAGGCACGGTGGGCTACCAGGATGGATTGAGGCCGGAGGGGGGGCTCAAGGCCCCAAACACCCTGGCCCAGGGGTGGGTGTTGGGGTAGAGGGACTAAAATGTTCCCCGACTCACCTGCCAGGATGCCACCGACTACCTGATGGGGGAAGTGGGCCAGGATGAAGACCCTTGATAGCCCAACGGCCAGCTGGAGCAGGGCGTAGGTGCCAAAGGGGGCCAGCTTCGCCACCAGGCTGGAAGGCAAAGAGGGTGAGTGGTGGGGAGGCAGCCAGCGGCTCCGGCTCGGGCTCCCAAACACGCTGAGCTGGTCAGGGCAGGTTTGGCACCGCTTGGCATGAGGAATGATTGAAAAGGTGAAAGTGGCCAAAAAAAAAAAAAAAAAGCATTTGTGGGGGTCTCCAGGGCTTTGCAGCTTGTTTCTGCAGCACAGAGGTGCCAGGGTAAAGGCGTGCTGCCCAGGGAGCTCGCTGAGGAGGGGTCCCACATCACGCTTCCCTCTTCCAAAAGGAGCTCTGGAGATTTCTAAGTGTTGTTTTCACCCTCCTGGAACTCACCTCCTGGAGCGTCTGGCTGCCAGCGCGGTGACAAGTGGCCAAAGGGCCGCCCCCATGATCATGCAGTGGCCGGAGGGGCTCCCTGTGAAGGGGAAGCGCAGGACGGTGGGTCAGGCGGGAGCGTGTCACAGCGGGGCGGGCGCCCAACATCACCCCAGGAGAGTTGGGGACACATGTGCTGAGCCTCGCCCCATCCCTCCTGGCCAGCTGCCGTGGGAGGCTCGGCTCGAGAGTGCCTGTGGATGATGGTCGCCCACCCAAAAAAAAAAAAACCAAACCAAAAAAACAGGCAGGTTTTTTTTTCACCCCGGTCCCTGCCGGCGGCAGACTCTCCTGTGGGTTTCCTGGCCCCGGAGCTGGCAGTGCTGTGCCAGCAGCCGTGGCGCCCAGCCCGCGCCCCGCCGCTCGCCCGTTTGCTCTGCCGCAAGGCGCTGGCTGAGGGATGGCTTTCCCCGCTCAGCACATCCTGCCAGCGCGGTGGCACCCTCCAGCTTCAGCATTCCCATCCGGACAGGGCCTCCCGGCTCCCGCAGCCCTTCCCTACGGATCCTGGAGCTGCGAGGAAAACCTTTTGCCTGTAACTCACCCGGTCCCGTTTCACAGGAGAGGGGGAACTGGCGCAGCGTGACCAGCTCCTTGGTGCTGAGCCCCGACTCATGGACCCACCAGAACGGGCGCTCCCCGAATAACAACCTGGAGGGGAGAGGAACCACAGAGCAGTGAACGGCCCAACCTGGCCCAACGCCGTCACCGCCCAACCCTGTGGAGCCGAGGGCTGAAGCCGGCAGCGGGAGGGCAGGATCCTGCCTGTTCTCACATCTCCCCCAGCTGTTTTCTGGCAGGTATGTTACTGTGGTGACCTGCAGAAACTTCAGCGTGGCGCAGCCCGCGTCTCTGCCTGCCCAGCGGAGCCCACGGTTGTCTTTCTGCGATTGCAAACGTGCCACCGCTCAGCCCTCAGGGTGTCACCAGGTGTGACAGGTAGCCTGTGACACCCCGGCTCTCCCCCCTCACCATTTGAGAACCACGTTGAGCCACTCTGACACCAGGCCAATCCACAGCACCGACACTCCCACTTTGCGGTCCAGAAAATAGGCGAGAGGGAAAAAGATGGTGAAGATGGATTTGGGATCGGCCAGGGAGGTCACCGAGATCCAGAACTTTTCCAGGCAGGGTGGCCCGGACTGCAGCACCTCTGCGAAGCGGATCCCGGCAGTGTGCAGCGCGTCCATCCCGCCGGGCTGTTGGGAGGGAGAGGGGGAATGTTAGAGCTCAGGCCTTGGAGCAGAGGCCGCTCGCCAGGCAGAAACCTCGGGAAGGGGGCGGGAGGTGGCTCCTTTGGGTTGGGGAGCTGGCTCCCGTGCTCGGTGTCACCCTGAGGGACGTGATGCCAGTGCTGGCACGGCTTCAGGGAGCTGTTTGCCACCTGAAGTTTGCCCACGTAGGACTCTCAACCTTTGCATCCCGCCTGTGGCCCGACAACTCCAGCCATGGTGGGGGACAGCGGCGCCGGACAACGTCACCGCGTGTGCAGGGCTGCCTGCTGAGGGCCGGCCGCGGGCAGGGCCCCGCCTGACGCCTGCTCGGGGCTGACCCAGTGTGGGAACACCCCGGGGGTCTCAGTGGGGGGATTCGTGTTCTCCTGGGCTCTGCATGGAGCCATGCGTGTTTGGGGGGGGATGTGTGTCCCCTAGGCTGTGCATGGAGCCACGCTTGTATTTTGGGGGGATTGCTTGTTCTCCTGGGCTGTGAACGGAGCCACGTGTGTCCTTGCGGGGTGGGAATGCGTGTTCTGGGCTGTGCATGGAGCCACGTGTGTTCTTGGGGGCGGATTCATGTTCTCCAGGGCTGCGTGTGGAGCCACGCGTGTCTTTGGGGGATGCATGTTCTGGGCTGTGCATGGAGCCATGTGTGTCCTTGGGGGGGATGCGTGTTCTTCTGGGCTGTGCACAGGGCCACGTGTGTCTTGGGGGGGGGGG
>NW_020799232.1:0-7695 GCF_003259725.1 Athene cunicularia | reverse complement strand
GTGCAGTGGGAAGGGCCTGGGGGGGGTACGGGGGATGGGAGCTCATAGGAATTATGGGGGTCAGTAGACCCCTGTGGAGTTTGGGAGGATGGGGGGAGGAACCCCACAATGGGCCTGTGGGGGTTTAAGGGGAGCCTTGTGGCCTTTAGGAGAGATTTGGGGAGCGCTGTGGGGCAGGTTTGTGGATGGTGGGGAGCCCTCTAGGAGGGCAGGAGCAGGCCTGGGGGGCGAGGAGAGATGGGGGTGTGTGCAGGAAGTGCCCCTTGGCTGGGGGAGCGAAGGGGACAGGGGGTCTGGGGCTGCCCTGCAGGAGAAGAGGCAGAAAGGCAACACTTAGGGGTTTAAAATATAGATATTGTATGCACATGGGGGAAAAAAAATAAGATATGCTTTTCTTTTTAATCTGCAAGTAAGGGGAAAGCAAAGGGCTGCCAGAGAACAGCAGAGGGACTGCCGAGAGTTCAGGGAGGTGGATGCTCAGCCCTGGGACTGGTGCTAGAAGGGATCTGGGGAAATAAATGCTCCAAGCCCCAGGGGTGGCTTCTGGGGGGAATGAGAGAGGAAGGGAGGAGCTGTGAGAGAGGTTTGTGTCTGTGGAGGCTGGTTCTGTGAGAGATGTGGTCGGAAGAGCCCTGCAGGGTGCCTGGGTGTGATGTGGCTCTGGAGGGGGACTGGGGACCTGTCCTGGGGTGAGCTCCTGCTTGTGCTGGTGTGGTTCAGGTCAGGGAAGTTCCCCAGGCCCGAGCAGAGGCCGCAGGAAAGTCTTAACCAATGTCCAACAGGTTGGCTTAGTGCATTACGCTGTTCTGGAGAGAGCTCAGAGCTACTGCTCTGGCTTTGCCCTAAGTCTGGCTCTTCCTCCCAAAGCTGGGATGCTCCATCCTGAAGGAAGAGACTGCAATTCCCCGGGCATCCCTCGTTTTCTCTCTTACTGAAAAGCGTTTGCTAGGGAGGGCTTCACCTGCGCAGCCAGGCTCTGGGAGGGGGAACGGGAGGAGAGGAAAAGTGACCTCCATGAGCGTCTTTTCCGAGGAGGAGCCCATGTCAGCGTGGAAGGGGCTTTCTGTGCCGTGCTCTCCGCTCCTTCCAGCAGCTGAGGGAGCAGAGGGCTAACGATGCAGCCTCCTGTGGAACAGATTGTGCAGGAATTAATGTCAGCTCTGGAAAGGGTGGTGTGTTGTTTTTTTGTTTTTTTTCTGGGGGTGGTGCACTGTTGTCTCATTTACACTTTCCACTCGTGCTGCGATACCGACCACAACAAGCCTCTCTGCGTTTGAGGGGCTGCCCGGGAGGTGTGCGAGGGCGAGGAGGCCTTTCTCAGGGAGCTGCCAAGTAGCTCCTCTTTCATCCTGGGGAAGCTCTGGCTTAGCTACTGCCTGCAAGACAAGATAGTTCTGGTATAAAAAGTGCAAATTTGAGGCATTTGGTTGTTCTGGTTCGCTTCCCCGTGCAGACCAGCGTTTGTGGTGAGCAGAAAAGCGGGTGGCACTGCAGTGGGAGCAGTCCCTCTGTGTTTCTTCAGCTAGTTGGGGCTAAATTGCTTTTTCAGAGGAGACCACGCAGCATCCCAGGCTGCGTGTGTTCTGGGTACAGCAGCTGTTGGCTGGAAAACTTGTGCTATAGTCAGGAAAACTGAATCAGTATTAAATAGGTCCAAGAAGAGGTGGGTGGTGTTGTCGGGGTCTCACAGACGACCCTGTGCTCAATTGAGGAGGTGCAGGGGTGGTGGAGGAACGTGCTGAAGACCAAATGTTCTTCCAGTTTACTCCTGGACAGCTTTGTGCATCAGGGCTGTAAATGTCTCTGGATTTGTTTTCCTTAATGTATTTTCCTCTCCAGAATGCCCCTCTTCCAGTGGAAAGCCTAATCACGCAGATATCCTGCTTGTAAACTTACAGTATGTTTCAGAAGTGGAAATAATTAATGACCGCACGGAAACACCTCCTCCTTTAGCTTCACTCAATGTTAGCAAGGTAAGAACCTGCCCTCGTGGGCTCGGAGGCGTTTGCTGCTGGCGGGGAGGGCTTTGTGTGGGGAGCTCCCTGTCAGGGACGAGGCAGCTTTTAAACTTTAAATCACCCGCTTCATTCACAGCCTGCTGCGGCGCTGTTAATGGGTTGAGGTGATGAGGTTTTGGGTCTGTTGAGTCTCCGTGACTTGTTGCTGGGGTTTTTGTGGTGAGGGCGCAACCAACTTGAGCCTCTCTGCTTCAGGATCGCTCAGCGAGGGAGCTGAGCTCTTGGGTGAGGGGAAGGAGCTCCTAGTTTTGTTTAATCCGAGAGGAAAGTCCTCATCAGCCTGAACGAGGTGCTGGGCGCTGTGCTCACTTCAACAGCTGATCCTGTTGCTGCCCTGAGCACCCTTTGGTCTGTATTCACACTGTATTTGCTCCGGTGGGGTCCTGCTGTGCAGATTTAATTGCCTGGGTGATGCTGCATCCTCCTGTGAGAGCACCAGTGGTGCTGAAGGTGTGTACTGGGAGCTCGGGGAATGCCTGTGCTCTCCTCAGAGGCCACGGCAGGAATAAATGTGGATTTCTGCACTGGCAAGTGGGTACAAGTTGCTGCCCAAAACTCTGACCAAGAATTTCAGCGTCGGGACCTCTGGTTTTTAGTAATGTTGAGACTGCAGAGCACCTGTTCACTCGGGGAGGGGGAAAAGTCCAGTGGTCTCGATCCTCCTGGCTCCATGGCACCTCTGCTAGAAGGACGTGGCGCTTCTCTGGTTGGAGAGAAGGAGGATGGAGCCCCTTGTAAACGTGCAACAGGTTCTTCCCCTGACAGCAGATGACTCGAATGCTCAAATCAAAACCTTTCAAAGATGAGTGTGGCTGAAGCTGGCGTTCTGCTTACCTGAGCCTGTGCTGCTCCTCCTGGGTGCTCTCTCTTCCAAGATCCCAGGTTAAGAACATGCTACAACGCCTTTCGTGTTCCCGTGGATGATGCTAGATGAGGTTTGTGCTTTGGTGGGTGCCCTCTGCCTGCAGCTCACTCTGTGCGAGTGTTGGTCGTCTCTCGAAACTGATTTAGGGTGAAGCTCAACAGCAGGGGAGTGGACAGGAGCGATGAAGCACGCACGCAGTTGAATTTTGAGGAACTGCTTTTTGTATGTCCTGGAAAGGGATCGGTTCTGATTCCCAGTGCTGATATCAGAGAAAAAAAAAAAAAAAGGGAAGGTGAACCCGAGCCCTCAATGCTGGTGTGAAGTGGCTGGAAGCCAGGTGTGGGGTCTGGCTGTGGGGCTTTTTCACTTGTCACCTCCTTGTCCCATGGGGAAACCTCCTCTGGTGTCAGGGACACCTGTCCTGGCTCTGCTTGTGGGTCGGTGTCGTGTGAGTGGCACCAGCTGGGCGTCCGGGTCCCCTGTGGGTTCCTTCACCTCGAATTAGCACATTGGTGGAGGTCTCAAATGTCACAACCACCGTAAAGATACGACTGTCGGTTGTAATTGCATCGAGTGACATTGCTGGGAGCGCAGCCGGGAGGTGGACGGGCCTGCTGAGGGGAAATCATCCCACGTGACGTCAAATACTTGCTTCAGGCTTTCTGGCATCAAAATAATTTCTGTGGATCTGGTGTGGGGAGGGGGAAAGAAATGAATCAAATTGCATCTTCAGTGGATGGAAGTCGGTGTGCAGCTGCCAGCGTGGCTGTATCCCCATCTCCAATGACAGGAGACTTTAACCTGGTGAAAAATCTGGAGAATAAATCCTGTGAGGAGCCATTGAAGGAGCTGGGAGTGTTGACTGTGAGGAGGAGGAGGCTGAGGTGAGACCTCATCACTCCACAGCTCCTGACAGGACATTGCAGAGAGGCTGGGGCTGGGCTCTGCTCCCAGGGGATCAGGGACAGGACAAGGGGGAACGGCTGGAAACTGCAACAGGGGAGGGTCAGGCTGGGCAGGAGGAGAAAATGTTTCCCAGCAAGAGTGGTCAGAGAGTGGAACAGGCTGCCCAGGGAGGGGGGAGTCCCCATCCCTGGGGGGGTTTAAGGGCCGTTTGGATGAGCTGTGGGGGATGTGGGGTAGGGGAGAACTTTGTAGAGTCGGGCTGAGGGTTGGACTCGATGATCCCGAGGGGCTTTTCCAACCTGAATGATTCTGGGATTCTGAGCGTTTTTCCATGTTGCTCTGACCTGCATTTCCTCTCCCACGAATGCACAGGCAGGCTGGGGTCTGATGGTGCTACAGGACTGGAATAGATGAGATGATACTGGTCATACTGGCAAAAGGAGCTGTTGGCACATGGGAATGCTTGTGGTGCACTGGGGCAATGCCCTTGCTGCTCTGAAAGATCCTGGAGAGTGAGTGGAGCCCTCGGGAGATGCTCAGCCCTTTGCTCCACTGCCTGCTCCTTGGTGGAGATAAAATATCGGGACCAGAAGCCTTGTTGGGTTTGGAAGGCAGCAGGATCCAGCCATGGGGGGGCCCAGGCTGGCAGGAGTCTGAGCCCATGTTGGAAGGGGGCAGAGGTGCAGGCAGGAGGAGAGCGTGTTATCAGCTGCAGGGAGCTGTCGTGAGGCTGCTGTGGGAGAGATGTCCTGCCTGCACCACATCTCCCCTGGGGGAGGCTTCAGGAGGGCTGCAGGGTGAAAACTGGGAGGGGAGGAGGGAAGAACTGCTTTTGAACCAGGGCAGGGGAAGGGGGGAGATGCATGGCTCCCCTCCAGCAGCTGCAGAGCGGCTGGAGGAGCCGGTGAGGAGAGAGCGATGGAGGGCTGGCAGGGCCTCGGTCCAGGTACGGCCGAGCCCGAGGCTTCCCGCTGCCGGCCATGGGCGAGATGTCCCTGCAGGGCCTGGGGCCTGCGCTGGTACCTCTGGGGACACCGGCCTGTCCCGTGGGGCTGGCACCTGCCCAGGGACCTCGGCGTGGCGCTTGGTAACCGCGTCAGGGAGAGGTTTTGGAGGGATCCTGTTGACTTGCCACCCAGGTTACACCGTGCTCGGCTCTTCTCACCAGGCTGTCAGCACCCAAGCAGGATGGGGGGGCCGTCCCGGCAGTGGGGGGCCACGACACGGTGCTCCAGTGGCCCTCGCTGGCTCTTTTTTTGCCACGCGCCACCTTTTCCAGCATTCACGGGGATGTGAATAGGGAAGTGAGTCATTCATTCATGCCGCCTCACACAAGGTGTGTGCATCTGAGTCTCTTCAATAGCCCCGGCGCCTTCGGGTGCTCTCTGCAGGGGGGCGTGAAGCTGCTGGGGGGGGCACGCTGGGAACAAGGGGGCTCTTGGATACGAATTGGGGCGGCTGGAAGCTGGAGGCTCAGCGTATCTTGTACGGGGCTAGAGGTGATGAACAGGGAGAGCACATCCTACTGCGGGGGAAGGATGAGAGCGCTGGATCTTGGCGCTCGGTTAATAATGGAGTTAATAACCAACGTTGCGAGCAAGGCGGCTCGGGGTGGGGGCTGATGCGCTCCAGGTAGAAGCGGGAAGACAAGGTTGGGCTTTGCTGAGTGCTCTTGATATTGGGGTCTAGGAGTGCCCAATGAAATAACGTTGGGGTGCTGCCTATGGTGGCAGCATGTGAGGGGCTGCTCTTCCTCCGGGGCTTCCCGTCTTCTTGTCACCTGCCTCCTGGCAGGGCTGTCCCCAAAGCCTGTCCTGGCATGCACATCCCTCCTGGGAATTGCATGTGAGCAGGCAGGGAAGAAGGAGCTGATGCAACCGCTGGAGGAGCATCCTGAGGCCTGGTAAAGCCAGAGTGTTAAAAATGGACAACGTGCGTCTAAACTTCAGGTGCGCAGCGCGCTGGGAGGGAGCTGCGGTGGGCATGGCAGAGGAGGTCCCTGTTCTCTGTGCTGTGGATTTTAGCCCATCCATGTCGTGGCAGAGGGGATGCTTTGGGGCAGGCCATGGGCTGGTTGGGAACTGGGTATGCCAGCCCCGGGGTGTGGGGGGTGCACCCCAGGTCGGGTGAGGTGTTGGTGCAGCCTCGGAGAGGGCTGGTGGTCGTGTGGGTGACTCGGATGCAGGAAAGTTACTGGGGAATGTTGCACCCAGCCTTACAAACCAGTTTGGAAGCCTGACTGGTGGTTTCAGAGTAATTCTGACATGGAGTGGGGCGTGTGGCTTCAGAGAGAGCTTGTGCTGGGGCTGAGGAAGGGTCCTGTCCCCAGCTGAGGCTTCCCTGGCTCACCAGGAGGCTGAGGAGCACGTGGTGAGCACCCGAGCGGTGCTGGAGCAGCGAGCTGGGCCCACCTGGGCATGGAGAGGAGCTGCAGCGGGCTGCGTCTGCCTGGTGGCTCCTGTGTCGGGAGACAGGCTAGCTGGGACGGGAAAACCTGTCCCTTATTGGTGTTATTCTACAAAAAGTGTCCCTGCTCAGTGAGAGCTCAGGCTTTCCATACCCAGAGAGGGCTTTACAAAGGGTGAAGCTGTCCTCACGCTACATGGAGAAAGCCGGTCTGGCTTGGGGAGCACTTACAAGTGCGAGGCTGTTCTGGGGAGGAGGAAGAGGAGGAGGAAGGAGGGCTGGCGTGGGCAGCAATGCTAATGTGGCTCTTCCACTGCGGCAGCTCCAGCCGGGGGAAGGCGGCTGGTCCAGCGCCGCCTGCCCGTCTCCTGCCTCCAGGCAGCTGCAGCTCCTTCTCCTCCCGCAGCCGCGGGATTTCAGACAGGGGATGCCAGAGTCGGGGCTTCCCCTCTCTGCTCCGCGACCTCACCAGCATGATCACCACACACGGACGTTGTGAGCTGCTGGGGTGTCTCCCAAATAACCAATTCTGCTTTTTATAGTTTTTGGAACAGAATAAGTGCTCCGAGATAAAGTTCCTCATAGTCCTGCATGGTCTGTGCGGAGGCATTTACACCCCGCGAGCCCTAACGTAATGGTTATTCTGGGCTCGTCTTTCCCATCGTATCCTCTGAGTAAACAGCAAGTGGAAGGTAGTTTGGACCTAAACCACAGCAGTTTATTTGGAAAAGGCAGAGGGGAAGGTGGTGCTTGTGTGTCTGGCCTCAGCAGCGGATTTCCTCCCTGTACCTGAACAGGGTGATGCGAAAAGGAGGCACCCGCATCCCCCAAAATATTGGGGGGGGGGAGCACAGACAGTACCTCAAAAAGGAATTAAGCCCTTGCTTGAAATCCATGTGGAGAAAGGTGTGGTGGGAGGGCGGAGATGGCATGTTCCTTGTTACCCTGATTTAATTGTTGAGTGGCAGAGCTGTGTCTGCGGGTGGGACTGGCGTCCCCGTGGAGCTCTCATGGCTGCTCGGGTGATGCTCAGCCGAGCTCCCTCTCTCTTTGTCTCCCCTGCAGCTTGCCAACAAAGCACGGACGGAGAAGGAAGAGAAGATGAGCCAGGCGTATGCAATTAGTGCTGGTGTCTCTCTGGAGGGGCAGCAGCTCTTCCAGACTATACATAAGACGTAAGTCCCTTCCTCTGTGCCTCCTGCGCTTGGCCTCGGCCCCTGTGCCGCTGGCTGGGAGCTGCTCCTACTCCTGCGTAGCCCGGGGAGGGGGGTTTGTGTGTCCTGATCCCTCCAGCTTGCCCCAAAATCGAGTCCTGGGACGTGCTGACCGGAGCCACACAGTCCTCAGGGGCATGTGTGGGAGGGAGGATGCCTCCCTGCCTGCTCCCTGCCTCTTCCTGGCACACACCAGCCACGTGCCTGTCCCCGTGGGCTCACACCCCTCTGGTTGCACACCCAGGAGGTGCCGGGTGGCTTTTTCACCCACGTCACCTCCTTGAGA
>NW_020799231.1:12784-14218 GCF_003259725.1 Athene cunicularia | reverse complement strand
GGAGGGAGGTGACAATGTCCTTCGGGAGCTGGGGACCTTGGAGGGGGACAGTCTAGTCTCTGAGGATGATGACATCGTAGAGGACCAAGACTGGACCCAGGAGGTGGGGACATCAGAGGGGACAGACTGATGCCCAGCAATGTTGGAGGATGAGGATATGTCCCAAAAACTAGGGACGTCAGTGAAGAGGACCCTCCTGACAGCTGGGGATGGCAAAGGGGGCAGGTCAATGACCAGAGGGAACAGCGATGACCCCAGCTTCTGAGGACATCAGAGGGGACAGAGTGATGCCCAGGGATGTGAGGGGGACAATGCCACCCCTAGGAGAAGGGGACACAGATGCTGGAGGAGGAGGGGGGTGCCATCCCTGGGAGCAGGGGACATCAGAAGGGGACAGATGGGTACCCAAGGGTGCTGGAGAGGGACAATGTTGTCCCCAGAAGTGAGGGATATCAAAGGGGGAGGCAGTACAGGGACACTGGAGGGGGGTGACACTGTTCCTGGGAGCAGGGGACATCAGAGAGGGACAGATAGACACCAAGGGATGCTGGAGGGGGGGACACCAGAGGAGGGTGTAGGGACACCCGGGGACGCTGGAGAGAGGACCGAGCTCATCCTGGAGGCCACGGGAGGGTGATGTCCCCAGGGCTGGGGGGGAGATGGGGACAGCAGTGTCCCCTGCAGCCCATCTCACCCCACCCTGCTCCCACCCCAGGAAACGGACCAGCTGGAGGAGGAGAAAGCCGAGCTGGAGTCGGAGATCGCCGAGCTGCAGAAGGAGAAGGAACGGCTGGAGTTCGTCCTGGTGGCCCACGCTCCGGCCTGCAAGCTCCCCTTTGAGGACGTCGGCTCCTTGGGTGCCGGCCCCGCCGAGGTGAGCACCCTGGGCAAGGAAGAGCCGGCGGGGACCGTCGCCTTCCTACCCCCGGGTCCGTTCCAGCCGAGTGCCCAGGGCCCCTTCCCCAGCTGCTGCTTCGCACCCGGGGTCCCCTCAGGGCCACCTAACCCATCCTATACGTCTTCGTTTGTGTTCACCCACCCAGAGGGAGCCACCTGCGGAGCCTCGCATCAGCGGAGCAGCAGCAGCGACCAGTCCTCGGACTCCTTGAATTCTCCCTCGCTCCTCGCGTTGTGAATGGGGTCCCTCCCCCCCAAAAAAATGGGCACCTCCTCCCTCCCTGGGTGGTGTTTTTTGGCTCCCCCCTCCTTTTTTTTTTTTTTTAGTTTTCCCCTTCCTTTTCAGTCACTAATTGCTCATGCCATAAAGAAGGATTTCACCTAACTTTAGTCTTGAAAAGTTAGACAGCAGGTCTAAACTAGTTGCCTAGTCTTCAGCTGGATGCTGTGGATACTGTGGATTCTGTGTAGACACCTGGAAATGGTAACACATCCTGTCATCTGAAAGGTAACAAACGTGGCTGGGATGATTTATCC
>NW_020799231.1:0-1073 GCF_003259725.1 Athene cunicularia | reverse complement strand
GGGGGGGGGTGGAGTGAGGAGGGGGACAGGTGGGCAGGTGTCCTGGCACCCATGGGTGACACCCTGGCTGGGGCCCAGGGGATGGGAGGCCACCCAGAGCACTGCACCCATGGGTGCTGCCCAGCTCAGCACCCAACCAAGGGGCACCATGACCATTGCACCCATGGGCGTCACCCAGATCAGCACCCAACTGGTGGGCACCTTGCCCACACCCTGGTCCCCTCCCCAGGCCGTCCCGCGCCGCGTGGGCACCTTGAGGTCCTCGAAGAGGCGCTGGGTGAGGACATGGTTGCAGAGCCGGGTCACCTTGTCCAGGGCGGCGTGGGCCTGGCGCCGGGGCTCCTCGCTCTCCGGGTGCCCAAACTGTGCCAGGCGCTCGGTGAAGGTCCTGCAGTGGGGAGGTCAGTGGGTGCTGCTGGGGACCCTGAGCACCCTGAGCACCCCAGGGACCGGGGGGGGTGGGGTGTGTGTGCTTAGGGTGGCCTCACCTGAAGGGGGGACAGCAGTTGACCAGGGCGATGGCCCGGCTGGTGGCACCATCAGGTGGGGTGGCCTCACCGGGGGCCTCCAGGAACCGCTCCACCTTCCGCTGGAAACTGAGGGAGCTCACACGGGTCACCTGTGCTGGCACTTGGGGGATACAGCACCCAGGGAACCAAACACCCAGGGGACCTGGCACCCAGCGAACCCAACACCCAGGGGACCTGGTACCCAGGGGACCCAACACCCAGGGGACCTGGTGCCCAGGGGACACAGCACCCAGGAGGGGACCCAGCACCCAGGGAACCCGACACCCAGGGGACACAGCACCTGGGGAGCACCCAGCAGACCCAGCACCCAAGGGACCTGGCACCCAGATACCACACTCATCCTGTGCCCCCTGTGCCCCCCATGGCCACCCCAGCTCTGTCCTGTGGCTCCTGTTGCCCCGCGCCTGGTGTCCCCACACACCCTCCTCACGTCCCCCATGTGTACCCGCCTTGTCACCTGCCCACCTGTGCAGGAAGGCCACCAGCACCCCCAGGAGGCTGTGTGCCATCTCCCTGCCAAATTCCGGGGTGATCTGGGGGGCT
>NW_020799230.1:11553-14279 GCF_003259725.1 Athene cunicularia | reverse complement strand
ATGAGAGAAGCCGCCACAGCTACCCCAAAATCTATCGCTTTATTGTATAAAATCGTACATACAAACGGCATCGTCGCGGTGTGATTTATCCTTTCAGCTTTCCATTTAATTACGTAGCCTGAATAAGGAGAACAACCCCTTTGGATGCCGAGAAAAACCTGGATTTCTTCACTTTATCACCTTCCAAGCCGATGCGGAGACTCAACACGGGTGCCCAGATCGCCACAAACCCAAGTCACGCACAACATCATTTTTTTCCTTTTCCCTTCCTCCAGGCTGGATGGAAACACCATAAATCTCCCCGATCCGTTCGCGAGCGGCTGCCGACAGCAACGAGGCGTCTTGAAAAGAGCTCGTGGGCAACCCGGTGCTGCAGGACGGAGTCGCGGAAGGTTTTGGCTAAAAGCGACGCGCAAAAAAAACCCCTCGGAAACGCCTCGAAAAGCGAAGAGCACGGAGGAGTGCTGGCAGGCGCGTGACGAGGGAGGTGCTGTGAGGTTTCTCGGGAGTTTGCCGATTTCTGAGGTCAGGCCGTTGGATAAATCACCCTTTCACGCGACGGAATGCTACAGGCAGGTGTGGAAGTGCTGGTAGAGAGCTGTTAAGACTAGAGCAAGGGATTAAATCCAAATGCAAGGTCTAGATATTGCCCGTAAAAAAAAACCCAAAACAACCAAAAAACCAAAACAAAAAAAAATTAAACTCCACACCATTTACAATCATATTTATAAACGTGTTAAACATTAATACTGTCGTGTAAAGAGACTGCATATAAAAAAATATATATAAAAAAAAAACCCAAATAGGCTTGTTAGGATGAGAATACAAAACTAGAATACCTACAGATAATGCAATTTTTTTAAATTTCCATCTCAAAACAAAGACTATTGCTCGAATATCCACCTGCCTCTGCGGGCAAACATACTGTGCGAGAGGCTGGTGCCGAGAAAGGAGAGGGGAGAGGGGGGAAACTGTCCATGGAAATAGCAGAGTCCCGAAGGTTTTGTAACCTTTACCGCGGGGAAAAGAACCAGAGGAAGCTCAAAGCTGCGCTGAAAGAAGAAATTTTTCCGCAATTTATATTCCTGCCGAGACGCTGCTGGCTCTTCCGGGCTACGTTTTGGAAAAGCAGGAGGGGATGTGGGAATTACCTTCACCGAGTCGCTGTTTTCTTGAGTGAACTTGAGCTTTAATGTCAGAAAAGGCATTTTTTTTAAGCTCTAATCTCTAGATTTAGTTCCCTAAATAGGGAACTATTTATTTAGAAACCCCATAGTGCATATCGAGATTTTTGTTTCAGCGACAATTCGTTCCAGCGTCGCTGTTCCAAAACCCAAACCCCCCCCCAGAACCGCAGCCCCCACCGTCACTCTGCTCAGCCCTTCCTCCTGTTCCAGGTTTTCCCCGAGGAACGGTGAGCTCTGAGGGATCTGCTGCCCCAAAGGGCTACTCAGCCCCCCGCTCTACCCGAAATCCCAAGAATTGTCCCCAGTAACCGTGCTGGGGAGGACGGGGACGGCTGCGGAGGGAGCTGGGTGGTGTAAATCAGGCACAGCCAAGGGGCAGACCCCTTTATCTGCCTGAGGCCAAATCCTAGTCTGAGCTTTTGCTGGTTGGGGCTGGATCTGTGCTCTGGTTCAGAGGATTAAATACAGGTCTGGTTAACCAAGCCTTAAACACAGGTCTGGTTAACCAAGCCTTAAACACAGCTCTGACTAACCAAACCTTGAAAGGTCTGGTTAATAAAGCCTTAAACAAGTCTGGTTAACAAAGCCTTAACCCAGATCTGACTAACCAAGCCTTAAACAGGTCTGGTTAACAAAGCCTTAACACAGATCCGACTAACCAAGCCTTAACACAGCTCTGACTAACCAAGCCTTAAACAGGTCTGGTTAACAAAGCCTTAAACACAGATCTGATTAACCAAGACTTAAACACAGGCCTAGTTAAAACTGACTTCTGTTTGCAGGGCTCTTGAGGGAGAAGCTGAGCAGTTCCCCCCCGTTAACTGCCAGTGAGTTCCAAGACTCTGGCCAGGCTTTTGAAACCTCCCTCGGAAAGGCCAAGTCTGACATTCGGTTTGGAAGCTGCTCCGGAGAGAACAGCATGTCCATCTCCCATTTCATGCAAGATTTTTCAAAAATTCACATCTTCCCCAGCTTGGCTGGGGAAGCCAAAAACGCTTTAACGCTCCGTTTCCAGCAAAATAAACCGGCCGCTTCATCCCCCCGCATCGAGTGCTGGTGCCTGGGACAGGACTTCAGCGTCTCCACCCTGCCAGACCGGGCTAAACTCCGTAAAAAACCCAAAGAGGATTGAAAAGGAGCAGAGCAAGAGGCTCTGTCTGGTGCAGCCTCATCCAACTGCCAAATCCAGTCCCCGAAGCACTGCAGGGCTTGGAGTTTGTCATGATTCGTGTTGTTCCAAGGTCCATTATTTAGAGGATGAAGGACCAGAGCGGGAACAGGTAACAGCTACCAGACAGCTGGGGGGGGGGCGGTACGTGCGAATCCTGCCTGAGCCTGGAACCGGAATGCTGCAGACCGACCCCCAGACTTAAGTCTGGCCAAAACAAAATCCCAGTTTTAAATCCCTTTTCCGTGCTTGGGTGTATTCCCCCGCGCAGCTCGCGTTGTACTGTTAAAGAGAACACGTTGGTTGTTTTGTTGGGTTTTCTACTTAGTGTGCTTATCAAGTTTTGATAAGACAACCCCCCCGCCCCCCCC
>NW_020799230.1:2291-11503 GCF_003259725.1 Athene cunicularia | reverse complement strand
GGGAAGGACTTGCCGCCCGGTCTAGCAGTTGGAGGAGTGGATGCTCCCCAGCTGGCCGGCCGCCAGCATCAGGATGTCTTTCTTCTCCTTATGGAAACGCAGCTCCTTCCCGGCCAGGCGGGCTTCGTCCAGCTCTCTCTCGGTCGAAGCCAGCTCCCTGGAAAGGGCCCCGGGGCTGTTCTGCTCCCTGTTCACCCAGTCCATGGCCATCTGGTTCCTTATGTCGTCGTCCAGAGCGCGGTGGGAGTAGTGAGCCAGGACCTCCTGGGGGCGAAGGGACAGAGGAAGGACAAGTGGCAGGGCGGGCTGCACGGCACCCGGCTTCCCGGCCGGGCCAGGAGGTTGTTGAGACCCTAAAACACCCCAGGGGGGACCCCCCTGGACTCACCTGCCGCGAGCACTGCCTCTCCCGCATGGCTTTGAGGCTGCCGTTCCAGTGCAGCAGCTGGAAGACGGTCATCAGCTCCTGCAAGGGCAAGAGGAGGGTCAGGCTGCGAGCCAAGGGGGGGCCGAGGACTCAGCCCTCCGAGGAGCCCAGCTCGGTTCAAGTGTCGGGAACGAGAAGCTGAGACGGATTTTGGAACGTCACGGCCAGTCCTTTGCGGTGGCAAGGGATCACGGCGAACGCTCGCGGCCTCCGAGGCTGCAAAAAAACCCCCCTTCCAGCGTTAATGAGTTGGGATTTATCAAAAAGATAAGGAAAGCGCAGCAGCGGGGGGGGATGGAAGGAGCCAGGACGCGAGGGCAAAGCCCGGCTTATCCCGCTAGACAATCGTCCCCCGCCCAGATGTGACAGAGGAGATGAAGACGCCGGCGCTCCCTCTGCCCCGGGGATTTGAGGAGCCTGCAATCAGGACTCTCACCCCGCAGCCTCCGGAGCGGGCGACACCCCGATGTTTTTCCAAGCAAACATCCCTCTCTCACAAGGCCACGCAAATTTTCCTTCGCAAACTTGCAGCCACCACTTAGGCTTCCCAAACACAAACCCGGCCTAAGGAATATACATTGGAGAGTCTCCCTGTGTAAACAGGCCCATTAATATAAACACTTCTGTCTTCCGCCTGCGGAGGATTTCCATTCAAGGGAAACGAGCCAGGCAAGAAGTCAGCTCTGGGAAGAGGCTGCCTACAGCAAAGAACCCCAAATCCAGCCCCGCTGCAGACTGAAGGTGCCTCCTTTGAGAGGCATCCAAACCCCGCTGCACTGTCTGGACGGGAGTTACGGTCTAGTTTCTCCTCTTCTAAAAAAACCCAGTTCCAGTCGGTGCACCGAGAGTCAGCTGGTCTGCACAAGATTCGCTCCGAGTTCTTCTGGGAGCTGAAGCTGAAAGGAAAAGGGACTCGCTAATCCCCGAGCGCCGTGGCCACGCCGTCTCCGGGCGCGCGGGGACAGACGTCCCGCCCGGCAAGGACGGTGCTCAAAGGTTGTCGAGTCACGCGCAGGATTCGGAGTTCTCCCCCAGCAGTCTGCGCTTTTCTTTTGCAGGGAAATAAGACCGCTCCGCTCCTAGGAGCCGTTTCCCTCCGCAAGGCTGGAATAAAGCCCGGCTCAGTTCTCAGTCGTCTGTTCGGCACGGACTCCTTCTGCTCCATTAACCAGAACCCAGCAGCTTCCCTCAGCAGTTTGTCCTTTTCATTTCACAGATGTTTTGTCGTAACGAGACAACTGTGGTTGGAGGGCGTGTAACGACAGGAACCAAGACTCCTAATTCCACGGTCAAAATGTCTTTGGATGAAAGATCTTCGCCAGCTTTCCTAAGGGGAGCGAGACCTCTCCCATTTTACGGGGAAAGGATAAAAACCACAAATGAAACGCCTCGCTTCGGGCCACGAGTTCAGGTGCTGGAGGTCCAGAAGCCGACCCCGCCGGATCAGAAGAATCCACAACCCTCCCGTGACACTGGGCCACGCCAAGAGCAGAAGGCGTTTACAATCCCAACTATTTCTCTGCTAGACCAGCACCCACAAGCGCCCCACAAATCCCAAGCCGTGTTCTAAGAGGAAAGCCCCGCTCTCAGTTTGAACATAAACCACTACAGACGCAGCTGAAAGATCAAACCACCCACCCCTTGAACCGCGACATTAAATTATGAGCAGTACCTGGAACTCCAGCATTGATTTTCCCTTGTTGGATTCCAGCATGAAGCGAAAAGCCCCGATGCCGGTGTTGGGATTATCAGCTTCCTCTCGATTGCCCTGCAAGAGACATTTCACACCGGAGCTGCAATTCCCAACCGCGTGTGGTTCCCCCAGAACCCGCCACTCGTGCTACATCGTCTCCACTTCAGCAATTCCAGGTCAGATTAAGGAGGAGGCCTTAGGTTGGCAGACGTGCTTATTGGTCTAGTTCAGCCTCCAGCACTTCCCATCGTTCTCTACAGCTCTGACAGAGCAACAAAGCTCGCTCTGCTTTTGACAAAGCCACTTGAAACGGGATTTTTTAATTTTCCTGCAGCCCATTATGGTGTTTTTTCTTACAACACTCTGGGTACTGTCAAGCGCCGTGTGACTGCACGGCAAGAACTCCCTCCAGGATAAGGTATAATTAGAGCAGTAAAAGAAGAATGCAAAGCTCCCGCCGCTAGAAATAAAGTTTCTGGAAAACATTTGGTTTAAGGAAAGCTTGCCAACGTGACGATCCGGTCACAGAAGGGCCACGTGGATCAACATCTTATCATCCTACCCCGCCGGACCCGAGGGCAGCACAATCAAAATCAAGAAGCGTGAGACCGTGTGGGAGGGGAAGCAGAATTAGAGCTACAGTTTAAAAAGTTTTAATGCTCAGAAGTCACCGAAAAAGACCTTGCCATAAGGAGTTCCAGATGTAAAAAAGAAAACTTCTCTTGCCATGATTTTGAGTTTTTTCCCCCCCGCCAGCCCCGGTCCCCATCGATCGCTGCTGTCTGGGCACTGAAGAGCCTTACGTTGAAAGATGCCAGGGCCTCCGAAACGCTCTTCTCAATGAACTCATCCGTGATCCTCCGGGAGGGATGCTCATTAAACACCGAGTTCATCAGCGCAATCTTCGCTGCGCTCCTCCGGGCTTCAGCCTTGGTTGGACAGAACTGAGGAGAGACAAACGCCGTCAGGACAGAAAAAAACCAGCCAAGATGACCCCGATCCCTTCGGCCCTGACACACGAAACGGGGAATGAGGCGGCGGCGTGTTGTCGTTTTGGGAAGTCGTGCTCTCAGACAGCCTGAAATCATTAGGAGCCGGTTTGAAACCACAGCTATCCCGACCGCGCTGAAGGCAGAACTCGGGCAGGCAGCTGAACTCAGCACATAGTATCTGCAACCAGGAAACGCCGCCCATCAGCTCGTCCACAAAATTAATTAGCTCAAAACCGAAACGTAACCAAATTACTCTTAAGCGCAAGGACGGCTCTTCAGGATGGGTAGAGCCTGTGATGGCTGGAAGTGTTTCTTTTGGATACGTTCTCCTAAACCAAGACTAGGGAGTAACTGCCCAAAGGAATCCGCACCGCAGTCGGGACCCGTTGTGATTTTTGGAGCTTAATCTTTCAGTGAGGTTATTTGGGTTGGACGTTTTCCTTTTAAACAGAAAGAGGGGAGGAACTATTGATCCAATGGTATGATTTGATTTCTAGAGCCTTTTGGCACCTTGAGAAGAGGCTCTGGGTCAAATCCAGAGCCCTTGCAAGGAAATAGTACTCTACCAGTTCGTCCGAGCTGTGTTCTGTCAGTACACCCCACTGCTTAATCCTGGGAAGGAAAACCAAGTCTCAGAACCAGCCCACCCGCCCGTTTTCTCTGACAGCACCTACCTGCCCCCAGCTCTGCCAAGGTCCAGGTCAGTCACGTGTGGGGGATCCAGGACATACAGCAAAGGAAAATGTAGAGCCAGACCCCCCGGATGGAAGTGGGAGGGGGGGTTTAGAGGCAGTTAGAAACATTTAGTAGCCAGCCCGAAATGAAGGAGGGTTACAGTCAGACCCGCATCATTCTCACGCTTCAAACCAGCAGGAAAACGTTAACGCTGTGCCCGGAGCGGGCCAGGGGGGAAGCTCGGGGCACCCAAGTCAGAGCGCTGGGGAGAGGAGTGAGCCCCGCCAGCCTACCTGGAAACTGCCAAAGCAGCTCCCTCCCGGCAAGGTGACGTAGCAGACGTACGGGGGACTGTTGGAAGGGACCATCTCGTACACCACGAGGGCTCCGTTCTTCAGGTCGGCCCCGCGCGACTGTTTCATCTGCCAGAATTCCTGGAGGGCCTCCACGACGTTCACTGGTGGCGGGGCAGGGGGGGAGAGAAATAAAAATCGAGTTCAGACACAGTAAAACAAAGAGCCTGGAAAACTGCTTCTGCCGCATCCAGCAAGAGGACGGCACAAAAGTCAGTGGATTCCCACCTGCCCAGGGAGCTGAGCCCCGACTCGCGTCAGAAACCGCCCGCTTCAGGGGAAGCCGCGGACACGCGACGTCAAACAAATCACCAAGAGCCTCTCCTAGCCAGAGGGATGTAGGGAGAAACCCCGCGTTAGAAAGCGAAGCTCCCCGCAGAAAAACCCTTCTCATCCCAGCAAACCCAGGGAAAAGTTTTCCGAAGAGGATTTGGAAAAAGCTGCGAGGGCAGCGAGGCGTTTTGCCTTCACAGGAGGCAGGTCAACAGGCCGGGCAGGTTTGCTCACCTGCCCCTCAGTGTTGACATCTCAAGAGAAAAATAAAGCAGCTGGCCTGCGCGTGCACCGTCAGGCCTGCAAAAAAAACCCAAAACAAAACAACAAACCGCCTGCCTTCAGGCTGAACATCCCGTACCCAGCTCCAAACAACGCGATGGAGACACAAGAAATGACCCGAGGCGGAAAGCCGCCTCCTGGCAGAACTCCCCGTCGTTTGGGTGGGAGCGTTTAACCGTCACGAAAAGCGCGTGGAACGGCACGAGGAGAACGGAAACATCTCGCTTGGAGAATCTCGTTTGTGCCATTCGGCTCGGGAGGATGTTTAACAGAACCACAGGATAAAACCGGGATTAGCTTTGTTACAGTGAGTGGGTTTTCTATCCCAGGTAGGAAATCTGAGCCTAAAACATTAACCCTCGCTGAATTCTGGTAATTAAGAGTCTTTCCAGAAGTCGTTTGGAAGCAAGAACCTCTTCTGGAGCACCAAACCTTCTACGTGGGGTTTGAGCCCTCGCCCAACTTTAACCGCCCAGCAGCTTGTCCGCCCCACGCACAGGCAACCAACGCACGCAGCCCTGGTGGCAATCGGCTCGTAGCCCAAATCCACGAGATTAAACTCTTATTTTAATACCTATGCAAGAACTAGGGGTGTTTACCGTACCACAGAGCCAGCTGTCCTGTCTGTCTCTTTAATTTCTGAACCCCCAGCACCACCTCCGAGCGGTTCTAAGTTTACGCACCCTTTATTTTGTCAAGGTTCGGGCAAGAAAAACAAACCTCGTAGCATCTAACGCTCAAAGTCCCATCGAGTTTGCTCTGAGCTCCTCTCCGTGCTGAAGCCAGAGAGGCAGCTGGAGGGAGAGCCTGCCCTCAGCTCCCCCCCCAGCGCTTCCCGCTCTGAGCCTCGCTCATCTCAGCGATCGCTTTGAAGCGGGACGATCTGCAAAACAGATTAAAGCGACTCCTCGCTAAGGCAGGGCGGTTAAAAGAACCCGAACCCCAGAGCGAGCTCGCTCACGAAAACGAGAAGATAACCCCCAAAATGCCCACGGCAGCTCTGCCCTCAGCGCCGCGGCCGAGCACCGAGCGAGACCAGGCGGCTGCTCTCAGCCTCCCGGGCTGAGACAGACAAGGGAGGTTAAGCTGAGGCCACGCGCGACGCCGAGCCCATCCCAAGCCGCCTTGGCTTAGTTTTTCGGTTGTCCATCCAGCGCCGTCACTTTTTTGGCTTCTTAGGAAGTCGGCGAGCTCGAGCCTTTTAGTTTTTATTGCTTTCTGCGAGATGAAGCGAGGCGAGGAGTCACTACCACAGTAGTTCCTCGCTAAGCATTTCCCTCCTCGTTCAACCACAGGCTTTTCGGGGCATTTGTTCATAAAGCAGTCACTCTGGATTATTTTCAAGTTTAATTTGTTGGGGTTTTTTTTTGTGTGTGTGTGTTTTTTTGATGAAACATGCAAGACAGGAGCAATTTTCCACTGAAGACTTAACAATACCGGGTTCCCTGCCAGTTCTCCAGTGCACCGATACCCAGACAGCCTTCCCATCTCCAGCCAGGCAGATTCCCGACCCAGGGACAGCGTCAGTCATGCACATAATCCCCAACAGATTTGGGGAGACAATGCCCAATTCACTAACGGCTTCAGGGCTCATTTGGCACGGGGCAACCGAGCCTTCGCAGCAGCGACCACCCAAGAAACCGGCAGGGAAAAGCTGAGCTGCGCCAGGCAACGCAAACTCTCACGGCACACAGAATTACCCCGAAGATTCAGAGGAATTAACAGTTTAGTTTAATTTAGCGAAGTCTGAGAAGCTGGCGTTAAGAGCGGGTTCACGAGGAAACGCCATGCGACGGGCGCACGGGCACGGAGTTGTGTTTTCAGCCCAAAACAAGGGTTCCTCTGTGCCAGACGGCGGCTGGGCAACTTCGTTAGCGACCGGAGCAATAGGTCAGACAGCTGAGACGCATCCAAAAGAGCTTTTTTTTTTATCCCCAGACTGGATTCAACGCTCCCAGCTGCCGCAGACAGGATGGTTTTAGGAGACGAGAGAGTAAAACACCTCATTGAAACCCCCCAAACGCTTCAGAAAAAAAAAATAAATCTGCTTTTATAGAAAGAGGGAACCCTTCTGCACCCTGAAGGATTTTAATCCTGTACGGAGCACGAAAGACAACACAGCGCTCAGGCTGGGGAGAGGGCAGAGAGAAGAACGACCGGCTGGCTGGAACGCCGGTGAAGATGCTGAAAAAAAAAAATGACGTGATCTTTGCACCGTGCAGGAGGTCGCGTTTAACGGGAAACCCGACGCGTAAATAAAGGTATTACTAAACGCCCGCAAGTAAAACAAGCCTCTCCACCAGCTCAAAAAAACACCGGAGCTCTTACTCTCGGCAGCTTTCAGGCTGTTTGGTTGCATTTCTGAGGGAAATGCTGGTCTGCTCGAAAAACTCCGTCCCCCACCTGCGTGGGGGAGCCCCGTAGATTTACAGAGCGCAGCTTAACCCCCCGCCTCTGCCTGGAGCGGCCCCTGCCTGAGGCTCCCCGGTTCGCTTTGCCGCTCCAGGCGAAGAGAAGCTGGGAGACACGAAGAGCAGAGCCTGCTCTGACCATCAGTCGTATCTGTTTATTGCTTTGGAGCGTAACCCCGCGTCCCGGCGTCGTGTACACGATAGCACATCTGACTTGCATATTAAATACAGAGGAGTAAGTGATTCCACATGGCGCCGGGGCGGCCCCGAGCCAGGCGAGCAGCGGTTCCCCCGCACGCCGGCGGTGCCGCCGGCCAAGGACTCACCCTTTGGAAACCTCCGACCGCCTCCGCTGGACCTGCTGCCGGAGCCGGAAGAAACCGGGAACTCAAAATAGTTGCAAAGTGTCTCCTTTTGGGTGGGGTGGAAGATTCTTTCCATCACAGGGTCAGTCAAATATGTGCTTTAACCTTTTTTTCCTCGCTTCTGTACTTTTTTTTTTTTTTTTTTAAATAAAAAGGAGAGTACAAGAAACCCAGATCTGAGCCTCCTCCAGGGGCTCTCACCGGGCACCTCTGATGCAATTCTTGGAGCCCAGCGGTGCCGGAGCGTGGTGGAGCACTTAACACCCCCGCCCCAGTCGCCTCCAGAGCTGATTTTTCCTCGGATTTTCCTCGTCAAGGTACAGCCGTGCCGAGCACAGAACCGAGGGGGATCCCAGGAAAAGTGCAGGCACCCGGAACGGGCCAGGATTGCCCAGCAGAGCCCTCTTTGCTGCTGCCTTTATTGACAGAAATCAGATTTTTTTTAATTTTTTTTTTAATGGTCCTGACATCAAGGTGACGTAAAGGAATTACACAGAGGACTAAATCACACAAGAAGAATCCTCCTTCTTAAAAATATCTAAAAAAACACTAAAATAAACCAAACAGCCTCCACTTTCTCTCATTTTATCACACATTTACCTCTTACAGGTAGAGCACAAGTAGGAAACTTCCTCAGCTTTAAGCCACTCATCTGCCCAGCTCCAGTTCCTTTGTGGCCACCTACATCCTTGCCTACCCCTACCTTGTCTTCTCCCTCTAAAAGCAAAAACCCACGTCAGATTAGGTATCTGATACCATAAAAACAGCAGTTTGCATTTAAGAGGCAACAGAGCTTTCTAAGAAAAGGAGATCCGTGAACGTTTCTCAAGCTTGACCCCTGAAACCACGAGTCTCCTCAGGGAAAAAGCCGACCCAGAGAAACCACGGACTCAGCGGTTTTATTTTACTCACTTTTGCTTTACTTTCTTATTTTTGGCACGCGCAGCCCCAGATAGATCAGGCTGAAGCAGGGATTCTCCCTTCCACCCCACGCTCACCTTTTAACATCGCCCAAACCATACGAGCTCCCTCTGCACGGCCGGGAGATCCCAAGCACGAGGGTTGAGGCAGCAGCAGACGTTGGCAAAACCTCCACAAAGGGCACAAAACGCCTTATTACTGACATTTAACCCAGCGACAACAATCGAGGAAGCCTCCTCGGGCCCACCACATAGGCAAACCACCTGCCGAAGCGGTTTATACGTATATAAAAAATATATATTTATCTGTACAGCCATGGGAGAGGGTCCCTCTGGTCTTTTCTCCAAGTCTGCAGGGAAAAGGGCGCTCACAGCTCAGTGGTGGGGAGGGAAGGGAAGCAGAGCCCTCACCCAAGGAGGCAAATTCCAGGGAAGGAAGAAAGTCTTGGAGAGCTCCACACCTTAAAGCTGGAGAGAAGGGCAGCACGGAGCAAAGAAAATGGGTTATAACAGGGATCCCAGAGAGAGGGAGAATTACTGGGGAAGGAGCGTTGGGACAGGGGAGCCCCGGACACGAGACTGGAAGGAGAAGAGGGAGCTGACACCCCGAGAAGATCCCAGACCCTGCAGTGGTGGGACGCGGGGGGGCTGAGCTACAGCACCGGGAGGGGAGAGAAAAGGGGCAAAGGGGACCCTGGGGGCAGAGACTGTGAGGGAGAGGGGAGATGGAGCTCCCGTTCCCGGGGGGAATGATGGAGCTCCCGTTCCCGGCAGCGGGGTGATGCTCCCGTTCCCGGCGGGGATGATGGAGCTCCCGTTCC
>NW_020799230.1:0-2241 GCF_003259725.1 Athene cunicularia | reverse complement strand
CCAGCCCAGGTTGCCCAAAGCCCCGTCCAACGCGGCCTTGAACCCGTCCAGGGAGGGGGCAGCCCATGCCAGGGCCTCGCCCCCCTCCCAGGGGAGAATTTCTGCCTTAGATCTCACCTAAATCTCCCCTCTCTCAGGTTAAACCCCTGCCCCCTCGCCCTATCCCTCCTCCCTTTCCCACAGCCCCTTTCAGCCCTGGGGGGCCGCTCTAAGGTCTCCCCGGAGCCTTCTCTCCTCCAGCTGAACCCCCCAACTCTCCCAGCCTGTCCTCACAGGGGGGCTCCAGCCCCCCCAGCATCTCCGTGGCCTCCTCTGGCCCCGCTGGAGCAGGTCCGTGTCCTTCTGCTGTTGGTGCCCCCAGAGCAGGGCCCAGCCCTGCAGGGGGGTCTCAGAGAGCGGAGCAGAGGGGGAGAATCCCCCCCCGGCCCTGTGCCCACCCTGCTCTGGGTGCAGCCCCGCACACGGGGCCTTTCTGGGCTGCCAGCGCCCGTTGGTGGCTCACAGGCAGTTTTCCAGCCCCCCCAAGTCCTTCTCCTGCTCCAGCCCCTCCTTGCCCAGCCTGAGTTTCTGATCTTCCCCTGGGCGAGCAGGTTTCTCTCTCCCTTTTGCTGCCCCACAGGCTAGGGGGGGGCTGAAGGGGGCTGAGCTGTCCCCCGAGCGCTGCCTGCAGGAGGCCGGTGGGCTCTTGGCCCGGCTCAGCCCCTCGGCTGTGGGCAGGACGTGGGCTCTTCCTCCCGCACAGGACGGGGGGGTTTTGAGGCGTTTTGTTTTAGTGGCTGATAAAGAAACAGCCAGAGGCTCCCGGTGCCGCAGGCCCCTGCACTGTTTGCCCGCTCTCTCTGCTCTCCCCCTGCCCCATTCCTCTCCCCTGTTTTTCAGGTATTACCTCTTTGCCCTCGTCGTGAACCTGAGCCGGGACGCCTACGAGATCCGGATCCTGATGGAGCGGGAGGCGAGCGGGAAGCGAGCGAAAGGCTCCGACAGCGGCCGCCAGCTCCGGGCTGACACCGGCCTCCAGCAGCTGGGGCTGAGGCTGCAGATCCAGCTCCGCCTCCTGCTCCGCGTCCTGCGGAACAACCCTCCTCTGCTGCTGGACCTGGTGAAAAACGCCTGCGACCTTTTTATCCCCCTGGACAAGCTGGGGCTGTATAAAACCAACCCGGGCTTTGTGGGGCTGTGCGGCCTGACTTCCTCCATCCTCTCCATCCTCACCATCCTTCATCCCTGGCTCAAACTGAAGCCTTAGTTGTGCTCAGAGCCTGTCTCCGGGCTCAAAGCCAGCCTAGGCAGATATCTGGGCACCCCGTGGGTTTACTCCTGGGGTTGGGACACGACTCAAGCTGACTCTGTAGGTCCCGTTGCCGCTTTAATAAAACGGGCTGCGGAGATGGGAGGGAGTTTGCGGCGTCGGAGCCCGCAGGGACCTGCTGCAGCTGCCTCCGCTCCCCGCGTCGCCGCCGAGGAGGGCGATACTCAACACACCTAAATTTGGTTCTTTTTTCCCCAGCGCCTGTAGGGCCCGTCGGGCTGTTTTAGGGCTTTAACATTTCCCCTCCCTCTTTAGGGGGGTGTGTTAATACGGAGCCAGCCAAGATTTGAGGCTGGAGGAGGCTGCCTGGGTCACCGGGTGCATCGCTCAGACTCGGCGGGGGGGTCTTAAACCACGGGGTGCGGGTGCGTCTAGTGCTGGCTGGGCTCATCCAACGCCCGTTTTGACACTTTATCTTCCTTTTAAAGAAGTCTTTTAAGTGCAGAGAGGGTGAGTTGAAAGGACTCGGGCTGCACACGAGCCGGACCCGGCTGGGCGTTCGGAATTGAACTCGGGGTAAGTCCGTGGGGTCCCGGGCGGCGCCGCTCCGCCGGCGGTTTGAGGTGAGGTTATTTCCTTGGCCTGCACCTTCCCCGCGATGCCACCTCACTAAATTTGCCCGTTTTCTTGGTTTCTGTGACACCAGGTAACGCTGCTAATGCCGGGCAGTGAGCTTGGCCCGGCTCTAGAAGAGTTTTACTTAACCACAGACTGAAGGACGAGCTCAGAGCTTGGGGGATTATTTTTAATTATTTTTTTTTTTTTTTACCCGGGGGTTGCGACATCCCTCGGTCCATCCCCGGGAGGGTGACATGGAGGGAGGGACCCCACGTGCTTGTCAAACCCCCCCCCCCGGTGTGGTTTTGGGGTTTTTTTTTGAGCTTTGTGCACAAACAGCTGGGCCTGAACCCCCTTCCTGGTGGCAAAGGCTT
>NW_020799229.1:12220-14514 GCF_003259725.1 Athene cunicularia | reverse complement strand
AGATCACCTGGAAGTCACCAAAGCCTGAAACTGCAAGTCAGCCCCTAAAGTATTCCTTTGTACTATGTCATAGCAGGGTTGCCATAAGTGGCCGTTTCATATCAAAGGCATGTATCTGAACAGAAGTTCTTAGGAGTGACTCCCTTATAGATTCTCTTTCATTTTCATCACACATAAGATTCTGTCTTCAAGTGGTTCTCCAGGAAAGTCAGACTTGACTGCAAAACTATACACACAGTTTCACATGCAAGAGAATAATCCCCAAGCAGAAAACAGGAACCACGACCTTATAGACAGTCTGAAGGAAGGTCAAAGAACAGAAAATGTAATTGCTGCATTGGTGAAACTCTCCATCAAAGTGTTAGAGGGAGATATGGCTGGATAAAGTTTCACAAAGGAACGAGAAGCCATTCAACATCATTGTTCTCATCTCTCTACAGCCCTGGCAGGTTTCCTTCTGACCCTCCTAATTAGCAAAAGCATCACAAGAGGGTAATGCATCATGATAATACCAAGAAAGGAGATACATTTCTCTCAGTTCACCACCATTCTCAGAAGAAACCTAAGTATTCAAAACCGGACAAATTACAAATGGCCAAACTCAAAGACGAGCAGTAATCCAACACAGACTAGGTCATCACACTACTCACATTGGGGGAATCTTCTCCCCACTTTTATCACATGCACCATTTGACACAGATGCAACTTGTCCTAATGGCCTGTTTACATCTGTTGACTCCATCAAAAGCAGAACAGAAATGTACCCTCACATCTCCTACCTCCCACACTCAAGAGTCAGTACCATACAACCTATTCCTAAATGAAGATAGAACACCTCCAAAGACAGAAGACCAGGACAGTGGGAAAAAAACCAACAAAACAAAACAAACAAACAAACAAAAAAGAAATCAGACAAGTAACACAACAAAATATTAAAGTGCTGTCACATAAATTCTTCAGGACAAAGGCTCAGTCTTCACTGTGGGCCATGAAATTCATCCCTGAGAACATAAGGAAGTCACTGAGATCTCAAGCTGCAAGTGCTGCCTTGAACACTTACTCTGGACTAGACAGCATGGGGGTTCAGTTTAAGAAGTTGTCATCATCTCTCTTGTTTTTCCTACTCTGCATCCTGCTCATCTCCCACGTATGTAAAGCCAGAAGTGGGCTCATCTTACACAAATATGCAACTTTATGATGGGCCTATTTCTCAAGCTGAGTCTTCTGAGGTATTACAACAGATTTACTTTTAGCTTCTGCTTCATTTTCCTCATATCTAAAATTCTGTGTTCAGGTGGCTGAGGGCTTGCCAAGGGAAGCCAGTGTTTCCTGCAAAGCAACACCCACAATTTCAAAAGCATAAAGAACTATACAGAAATAGGGAAAATAAACTACAACCTAGAAGTCTAATTGGAACTATGAAGAATTTCTACTTTGCAACATAACAGGGAGATACAACTCAAATAAAGGAGGCTTCCCACAGGAGTTATCAGCCATTCTCCCCATGCATCATCCTTCTAACTGCAGAGTTATTGTACAAATGCTTTATTATCAGAGGACTACCATCGCCTTTCAGGACAGGGAACCAGGATCACAGCACACATGGCACAGGCCTTGGCATTGGCCCCAGCCATGAAATCAAACTTTTGCTCAAACAAAATCACATAGATCTACCTTTTTCCTGGTGCTACACCAGCCTCTGCCCCTCCTCACTCTGCATTCACAACCTTTAGTCACACCACGGACAAGATCCAACTACTGGCCAAGTACCAGCCACAGGTGAAAGAGCATTTCATGCAGTGACGTTTTAGGGAAACAGAAGCACATCAAAGACTTTGTCTTGACAGCTCTAAACCTTCAAGGCAGGGATGGAAACATCAGGGTATGGATGGTTGACATCCAATCTTTGTGACATAGCAACTACGGCCCTCCAGGGAAAAGCTTTCCCACCCTCAGCCATACCTCAACATCTCCCTTGGCCTTCGCCACAGATACAGGATAGATGAGGAACGGTACCAAGGCAGGTACTACCGCCAAGGATGCAATAAACTGTGAGCAACAGCTGCAGCAAGAACACAGAGAAATCATGCCTGGAGAAAATCAATCCATCCACCGAATGCTACTGTTTCTGCAGCAGCCTTCCTCCACGAGCTGGGAAGGCAGACAGTGAGACTCCTGTATTTCTTTGCACTGAACAAAATTTAAATTCTCTGTTCATGGAACCGCATCGTCATTTCCTTTGGGACTGCCATTATCAAACATCAAGAACCAACAGCTGTGTGTCCAACATTGCC
>NW_020799229.1:11014-12170 GCF_003259725.1 Athene cunicularia | reverse complement strand
GGAGTGTTGATCTGCTCGAGGGTAGGGAGGCTCTGCAGAGAGACCTGGACAGGCTGGAGCCATGGGCTGAGGCCAACTGCATGAGCTTCAATAAGGCCAAATGCCGGGGGCTTCCCTTGGGCCACAACAACCCCCAGCAGCGCTACAGGCTTGGGGAGGAGGGCTGGAGAGCTGACAGTCAGAGAGGGACCTAGGGGGGTTGATTGACAGCCAGCTGAATATGAGCCAGCAGTGTGCTCAGGTGGCCAAGAAGGCCAATGGCATCCTGGCTTGTATCAGGATTAGTGTGGCCAGCAGGGACAGGGAAGGGATCTTGCCCCTGTACTTGGTGCTGGTGAGGCCGCACCTTGATTCCTGTGTTCAGTTTTGGGCCCCTCACTACAAAAAGGACATAGAGTTACTCGAACGTGTCAAGAGAAGGGCTACAAAGCTGGTCAAGGGTCTGGAACACATGTCCTATGAGGAGCGGCTGAGGGAACTGGGATTGTTTAGTCTGGTCAAGAGGAGGCTGAGGGGAGACCTCATCACCCTCTACAACTACCTGAAAGGAAGCTGCAGAGAGCTGGGTTTGAGCCTCGTTAGCCTAGTAGAAAGTGACAGGACAAGAGGGAATGTTCTCAACTTGTGCCAGGGAAAGTTCAGAGTAGATATTAGGAAGTATTTCTTTACAGAATGAGTTGTGAGGCATTGGAATGGGCTGCCCAAGGAGGTGGTGGAGTCCCCATCTCTGGAGGTGTTCAAGAGTAGAGTCGATTTAGAGCTTAAGGATATGCTGTAGGTGGGAACTGTGCTAGGCGAACGGTTGGACTAGATGATCTCCAGAGTCCTTTCCAACATAGATGATTCTGTGATTCTGTGACTGGAATTGCCTTTCAGCACAGGGAAACCAGCATCACAACATCAGTGGCACAGGCCTTGGCACCAGCCATGAAAACAAACCATGGCCCACCCAAACCCACACTGACCCACTGTTTCCCTCGTCCAAAGCCAGCCCCTCACCCTCCTCACTCTGCATTCACAGCCTTTGCTTGCACCACGCACAACATCCAACTACTGGCCATATGGCGGCCACAGGCAACAGAGCACTTAAATCAGTGAAAACTGAGGGAAACTGAGCTCTGTCAAAGTCTTTGTCTTGGCAGATGAACACCTTCCA
>NW_020799229.1:8574-10964 GCF_003259725.1 Athene cunicularia | reverse complement strand
TGGAGAAAATCAATCCATCCACCGAATGCTACTGTTTCTGCAGCAGCCTTCCTCCACGAGCTGGGAAGGCAGACAGTGAGACTCCTGTATTTCTTTGCACTGAACAAAATTTAAATTCTCTGTTCATGGAACCGCATCGTCATTTCCTTTGGGACTGCCATTATCAAACATCAAGAACCAACAGCTGTGTGTCCAACATTGCCATTCAGATCCAAATAATCTGACAAAATTTTAATCATTGCCTGTTTTCAGAACTACTGCCCTGCCCAAATATCATTGAACAGGAAAGCTACCTCTGTAGACAGACACCATTGAGAGAAATGTTATGCACACAGCCTCTCAGAGACCGAGGAATACAGCACAGATATATTCCAAGAGACCTATCTCCTCATCCCATCTAATTTGAAGAAACATAAAATGTTCTAAAGGCCATAAGGAATATGGAACTCAGTTAAAGTCCTGGTCATGAAAGGATCAGCTCAAAGGCAACAGCATCCTTCTTCAGCACAAGGGCAAATCAGAATATACATTACACTACCATGCTAATGCAAAGTTTACATCTACGCCTGACAACTACCATTGACAGGAATCATCATGCTACAGGAAAGTAAACTGATGAACTCACAACTTGGCCAACTGGGACTCCAAGCAAGGCAATATCAAAGAGTGCTACACCTTCAGACATATTTTAAGAAGGCCTCCAATAAAGCTTGGGAATCGACAATCACCAGATTTGTCAGCAAAATTTCCTCCATGCACACAGAACTCCCAAGACTGTTCTAAAGCCCTTCGTAGCTCCCATGGTTGTCTCTGATCTTCATCATTGGCAGACCCACTCCACACAAAGAAAAGACGCATACACAATTTGTCCTTACCTTGGGAAGTATTTGATTTCTCACAATTGCACAGCGTTCTTTGACCCTCATAATTTCAAGAACATGTAGTCAAAAGGCCACTTGCCAAGACACAATATCTATAACATCCATGATCAGGCCATGTACATGTACAAGGAAGGGAAAGTGCATTTCTCTGTGAGGTTCAAAGCACAGAAATGATACATCATTAGGTACTCCATGAAGCACACGCTCATGTTAACTACGACAGGTACGGAAATGACCGTCTGTTCTTCTGCAGCCTCACACACAGAGAGCCCCTGTCTTCTCTCCAACCCTACAGAACTGGCAGGTTTGCTTCTGACCTTCTCAGAACTGGCAAAAACAGAGCATGAGAGGAGAATGCAGCACGATCGCACCAAGAACACAAGTACATTTGAATCCTCACCACCACTTCCAGGAGAAAAACAAGGATTCTAAACAACATGAATGATAAATGGCCAGACTCAAAGAAGAGCTGTCATCCAATAGATAATGATTCATCAAATTTATGGCTCAGGGGGAACCTTCTCAGCTCTCTTACCACACGTTCCAGAGAGATATGACTCTTGCTACGGTCAGCTCTATCTCTAATACCTGCTGACAAGAACAGAACACAAAGATTTCCTCACATGTCCTGCATTGCACACCTGATCGAGCATCAGCAAGAGGCACTAACATGCCACACATGGCTGACGTGCTGATTGCTATAAATTAACATACATCCATAGGAGACCAGGGAAAGGAAGACAAACCCACAAATCAGACAAGCAAGGCAAGGAAGAATTCAAAGAGAAAGAACATTCAGCGGAATGCACTGGGAAGATGTCTCAATCTGCACTGCAGGTGTGGAAATTAATCCTGGAGAGCACTTGGAGGTCCCTGAGATCTCTAGCTGCAAGTGCTGTCCTAAAGTCTTACTCTGGACTACACAGCAGGGGGGGTCATTTTAAGAAACAGTCCTCAGGTCTGGGCAATATTTCTAATCTGTGCCCTGCTCATCTCCCACAGATATGAATCTGTAAGTGTAAACACCTTCTCATGGGCCTCCTTCTCAAGCTGAGTCTTCTGAGAAGTTACAACACATTCTCTTTCAGCTTCTGCATCTTTTTCCTCACAAATAAAATCCTGTTGTAGATACTTGAAGTAAGTATTTGCTGCAAAATCAACACACTCACAGTTTCAAATCACAAAGAGCTCTCCAGAAATGAGGAAAATGTACCATGACCAGGAAACAAAGACCTGAAAGAAAGTCTAACTATGAAGAAACACTACATAGCCAACTTACGAGCTTTCACACAGGAATTATAAAACATTCTACACACATCATTGTTCTACAGTCACAGTTACTGCACAAACACTTTATGACTGGAGGACTCAGCTCAGTTGCTGAGGAGAGGGCTCCGAGGAGGAGGACAGCGGCGGGGGACCCTCCTGAAAGCATCAAAAACTCGCGGCAAAACCGCAAGACGGGAAGGCAGAAGCCCAGGGAAGAGGGAGAGCCTCAAGTTGCTCCCC
>NW_020799229.1:4684-7215 GCF_003259725.1 Athene cunicularia | reverse complement strand
GATGAGGAAGATTACAGGAGAATTCAGCAGATGAATGGGTGGCTCCAAGACTGGTGTTACCATCAGGGCTTTGGATTCTTCAGTCATGGGTTGGTATACAGGGCACCTGATCTTTTGACATTAGATGGGATGCACCTGTCCCGGAGAGGGAAGGGGATTTTGGGGCAAGGGTTAGCTAGGCTCATTGACAGAGCTTTAAACTAGATTTGAGGGGGAAAAGGGGCAAAACATCAGCCCATCTGAAGTGCATGTATACCAATGCACGCATGGGTAACAAACAGGAGGAGCTTGTGACCATGATGAAACAAGAAAATTACTATGTTGTTACTATTACAGAAACATGGTGGCATGTCTCCCATGACTGGAGTGTGCCAACTGATGGTTACAAGCTCTTTAGGAGGGACAGACAGGGAAGGAGAGGTGGTGGGGTGGCTCTGTATGTTAAAGACTGTTATGATTGCTTTGAGCACAGGTGTAGTGAAGATAGGGTTGAGTGTCTTTGCATTAGAATCAGGGGGAAGGTCAACAGGGCAGATGTTGTAGTAGGAGTCTACTATAGGCCACCCAACCAGGACAGAGAGATGGACGAGATATATTATAGACACTTAGGTGAAATCTCACAATTGCTTGCCCTTGTTCTTGTGGGCGACTTTAACTTCTCAGACATCTGCTGGAAATACAACACAGCAGAATGAGATCAGTCTCACAGATTCCTAGAATGTGTGGGAGACAACTTCCTGACGCAACTGGTGAGTAAACTGACCAGAGAAGGTGCCTTACCGGATCTCCTCTTTGTGAACAGAAAAGGGCTGGTGGACGATGTGGAGGTTGGAGGCTGAGTAGGGCACAGGGATCATGAAATAATAGAGTTCTCTATTCTTAGAGAGGTCAGGAGAGAGCTAAGCGGGGCTGACATCCTGGACTTCAGAAGGGATGACTTTGTCTTGTTTAGGCACCTGCTTGAAAGGATCCCCTGGGAGACTCTCCTGAAAGGTATAGGGGCCCAGGAAGGATGGGTGCTCTTTAAGAAGGCAGTGTTAATGGCTCAGGAGCAGGTGGTCCCCAGGTGCTCTAAGAGAAGCCGACACCAGAGAAGACCACCCTGGCTGAACAGGGAGCTTTGGCTGCAACTCAGGGAGAAAAGGAGAGTTTACAGCCTTTGGAAGAAGGGGCTGGCCACTCACAGTGATTGCAAAGAGGCTGTGAGGCTCTGCAGGGTAGAAATCAGAAGGGCTAAAGCCCAACTGGAAATTAATTTGGCCTCTGCAATCACGGATAACAAGAAAAGTTTCTATATCAGTAGCAAAAGAAAGTCCAGGGAGAGTCTCCATCCCCTGCTAGATGCAGGAGGAAATTTGGTAACAAGTGATGAGGAGAAGGCTGAGGTGCTTAATGCCTTCTTTGCCTCAGTATTTAATAACAAGGTTAGTTGTAATAATGAAATCCATCCTCCACAGCCAGAATACAGAGACTGGGAGAACGACCTCCCTGCAATCCAGGAGACAGTCAGTGACCTGCTGCATCACATAGACATACACAAGTCTATGGGACCAGATGGGATACACCCGAGAATGCTGAAGGAGCTGGCTGGGGTGCTCGCCAGGCCACTTTCTATCATTTACCAGCAGTCCTGGCTGACTGGGGAGGTCCCAGCTGATTGGAAATTGGCCAATGTGATGCCCATCTGTAAGAAGGGTCAGAAGGATGATCTGGGAAATTACAGGCCTGTCAGCTTGACTTCGGTGCCCAGGAAGCTGATGGAGCAGCTCATCCTAAACACCATCATGCAACACATGAGGGACAACCAGATGCTCAGGCCCAGTCAGCAGGGGTTTATGAAAAGCAGGTCCTGCTTGACAAACCTGATCTCTTTCTATGGCAAAGCAACCTGCTTATTGGATGAGGGAAAGGCTGTGGATGTAATTTACCTTGACTTTAGCAAGGCTTTTGACACCGTTTCCCACAGCATTCTCCTGGCAAAAATCTGTCTGCTCGAGGTTTGGACAATCACACACTTCGCTGGGTAAAAAACTGGCTGGACAACGGGGCCCAGAGAGTTGTGGTGAATGGAGTTAAATCCAGTTGGCGGCCGGTCACAAGTGGTGTCCCCCAGGGCTCAGTTTTGGGGCCACTCATGTTTAACATCTTTATTGATGATCTGGACGAGGGGATCGAGTGCACCCTCAGTCAGTTTGCAGATGACACCAAGTTGGGTGGGAGTGTTGGTCTGCTCGAGGGTAGGGAGGCTCTGCAGAGAGACCTGGACAGGCTGGAGCCATGGGCTGAGGCCAACTGCATGAGCTTCAATAAGGCCAAATGCCGGGGGCTTCCCTTGGGCCACAACAACCCCCAGCAGCGCTACAGGCTTGGGGAGGAGTGGCTGGAGAGCTGACAGTCAGAGAGGGATCTAGGGGGGTTGATTGACAGCCAGCTGAATATGAGCCAGCAGTGTGCTCAGGTGGCCAAGAAGGCCAATGGCATCCTGGCTTGTGTCAGCAATAGCGTGGCCAGCAGGGACAGGGAAGGGATCT
>NW_020799229.1:0-2223 GCF_003259725.1 Athene cunicularia | reverse complement strand
TAGATATTAGGAAGTATTTCTTTACAGAATGAGTTGTGAGGCATTGGAATGGGCTGCCCAAGGAGGTGGTGGAGTCCCCATCTCTGGAGGTGTTCAAGAGTAGGGTCGATTTAGAGCTTAAGGATATGCTGTAGGTGGGAACTGTGCTAGGCGAACGGTTGGACTAGATGATCTCCAGAGTCCTTTCCAACATAGATGATTCTGTGATTCTGTGACTGGAATTGCCTTTCAGCACAGGGAAACCAGCATCACAACATCAGTGGCACAGGCCTTGGCACCAGCCATGAAAACAAACCATGGCCCACCCAAACCCACACTGACCCACTGTTTCCCTCGTCCAAAGCCAGCCCCTCACCCTCCTCACTCTGCATTCACAGCCTTTGCTTGCACCACGCACAACATCCAACTACTGGCCATATGGCGGCCACAGGCAACAGAGCACTTAAATCAGTGAAAACTGAGGGAAACTGAGCTCTGTCAAAGTCTTTGTCTTGGCAGATGAACACCTTCCAGGAGGGGTGGAAAATGCTCCTCCAGCCCTACAGTTATAAGAAATATGTTAATGTATTTTGGGTGAGCAGGCACAAGGAAGTCCAGCTTTAGACCTGGACAAGAAACACAGCAAGAATGGGAAACCTACAAAAGTGAAGAAATCAGACCTTGACATTTCAGATGATGTTATCTGTGGTAGGTACACAGGAAAGGTATCTATTAGGTAAAAAGCCCACAGGACACCCACACAGGAGCACACACCAAAGACCAGAGACACCGTTATTCAATGTCGTTTCTTCAGACAATCAAAAAGGGAAAATGCACAGAATCACAACTGTGGGCCTCATCTAACAATTAGGACAAACTGAACTTTTATACCATATTTGCATCTTTTAGACATCTCACATTATACCACAGCAAAATTTTCACCTGCCCTGTCTCTGGACAGACACAATTTTTTCACCCTGCCCAAACCATGCAATAGGAAAGTTGCCTTTGCAGACAGACACCACTGAAGGAGACATTGCACACACAATTCTCCTTACCCAAGAACAACAGACAAAACACGGACACATGCAAATATATTTCTCTGCTCATCACACTAAGTCAAAGAAATGGCAAATGTTCTCCAGTGCACAAGCAGTGTGCAGCTCCAATAAAGACTCACTCATCAAAGTATCAACTCAAAGACACCATCATTCTTCTTCACCACATGGGCAATTTGGAAGATACACAATTCTCAGACCGTAAAGTGCACATTTATGCTCAATCTCTACCATTCACAGGAAATGTTGTAAAACAGGACAGAAAATGGATGAAGCCACATCTTGGCCAGCTGGAGACTGAGTAGTGTGATATCCAGAAATATGACACCTTCAGACTCAGTTTATGCTCTTCAGCAACATACCTGGGAATCACCAAAACACATGCCTTGTCTCCACCACCTCCTCCTCACACTCAGCAGCCCTGAGACTCTCCTCAAAACCTCCAGGCTAGCAAGACTGTCACTGATCGTCATCGTTTGCAGATACACTTCAGCCAGGGTGACACAGATAACTTCTTCTAAACCACGGATAGTCTTTGACTTCTCACCGTGTCAATGTGACAAGCAAGAGCATTTCCTCCAGTAATATTTTAAGGAAACACACCTAGGAAAGCCTTTCTTTTCACAGCTGTAGACCTCAAATGCACATACAGGACAGTCAGAGAATGTAAAAGCTGTGCTCTTCCACACGCTATCAGAGACAACGGCCTGTCTTTAGCTCATCACAGTGAGCAAGGGAAGAAGTTAATAGAATCTAAAAGGAGGGGATCGTAACATACTCTTCTTGATAATGGTGCTTAGAGTATGTGCACATTTAAGGTGTTTAGCAGGTAACATATACAGAGATTGCTCTCCCCAAAGCGCTCATTCTGTCGTTTCTCATAAGTACATAATGGAGGTGTTAGTTAAGATCTGCCATCAATTGCAAATACACATGAGAAATCTCCCAGGACACCCAATGCAGGTGCAATAACATGGCTCAGGACAAACTTGTTTGGCACAAGAAATGCACATTGTATGACACTGCAGCTGGGCAGCGAACAGGGAAAGGAGCAAATCATCTCTCTTGTCTCCAACAGCCCCACATACAGAGCTCCCAGGACACTCATCTCCAACCCTTCAGAACTTCGTGATGATGCATGGAGTTCTCTGACCAGAAAATGTGCAAACATCTCAGGGCAAGTTGC
>NW_020799228.1:11460-14588 GCF_003259725.1 Athene cunicularia | reverse complement strand
GGTGCCTCCTGTGGTCCCTCCTGCCCTCCTGACCACCCTGCATGGACCCTGGTGGTCTCTTGTGGTCCCTCTGGTCCTACTGATCACCATGCATGGACCTTGATGGTCCCCTCTGGTCCCACTGACCACCATACATGGACCTTACCATCCTCTCATGGTCTCTCTGGTCCTACTGACCACCATGCATGGACAGTGATGGCCTCCTGTGGTCCCTGCGGTCCTACTTAGCACCGTGTGTGGATCCTGCTGGCCTCCCATGGTCCATCTGGCCACGCACAGATGCTGTTGGTCTGCCACCATCCCTCCTGCCATACCGACCACCACGCGTGGACCCAGCCAGCAGCCTGTGGGCCCTCTGGTCCTGCCACCATGCCTGGACCCTGATGACCTCCTGTGGTCCTTCTGGTCCTGCAGGCCACCATGCCTGGATCCTGGTGGCCTTCCATGATCCCTCTGGTCCTACTGACCACCATGCATGGACTCTGGTGGTCTCCTGTGGTCCCTTCTGTCCCACTGACCACCATGCATGGACCTTATCATCCTCCCATGTTCCCTCTGGTCCTAGAGACCACCATGCATGGACAGTGATGGTCTGCTGTGGTCCCTCCTGTCCCACTGACCACCATGCATGGACTCTGCCATCTTCCCCTGGTCCCTCTGGTCCTAGAGACCACCGCATGGACTCTGGTGGTCTCTTGCGGTCCCTCTGGTCCTACAGACCACCATGCATGGACCTTGCCATCCTCCCATGGTCCCTCTGGTCCTACTGACCACCATGCATGGACTCTGGTGGTCTCCTGTGGTCCCTTCTGTCCCACCAACCACCATGCATGGACCCTGCCGGCCTCCCATGGTCCCTCCTGTCCTACAGACCACCATGCATGGATGGCGATGGTCTCCTGTGGTCCCCCTGGTCCTGCTGACCACCATGCATGGGCTCTGGTGGTCTCCCGTGGTCCCTTCAGTCCCACAACCCAACATGTGTGGACCCTCTCAGCCCCAGGGGCTCTGCTCAACTCAAACCAGCCCCTCGGGGTCCCTCCAGCTGTGCGTCACCCGGGTCCGTGTCACTCCAACCAGAAGCCACCCAAAACACCCATGGGCAGGGGAACCAGGGCAGGCCAGGCCGGGGTGGGTCGCACCAGGGTCAGTCCCACCCGGATCGATCCCACCAGGGTCAAGGGCAGCCCGGGTGTACCACGGGGTCATTCACCACCCCATCCCCGCTCCTCAGCATCATCCCCCCCGGCACCACCCCGCGGGGCAGCAGCGCTCCCGGCGCGACGGCTCCCTCCTGGACTTGGGCTCCGGGGCGGCCGCTCCTCTCATCCGCTCATCCGCGAGCGACACTTCGCCTGTTTTTCTCGGGGTACCCAGAGCACCCGTGTCTGCAGGAGCACCCCCAAAGCCGAGCCGCTCCCCGGGGATGCCGTGAACTGAATTCCTTTTGCCTTACCTACTCGGAGATGCCTTTAGTGAGATGCTTTGCCCAAACCCCGGTAGGACCTGCCCGGTGACCACTGCTGGCCCATGGCTTCGCCTACAAGACACCCTCAAGGCCTCTCCCCACGCCACCATGCGATGACATGCGGCGGGGGGCGGGCTGGGGTGGGACAGGGACCATCCCAGAAGGCAACAACCCCCCCAACTGCAAGAGGAGGAAGGTGGCTCCAGCCCCGACGTGCCACCAACATGGGCACAACCCGGCCCGGTGCCGATCCAGGGGTGCCCAGCGATGCGGGGGTCTCGCCATCCTAAACGGGTGTTGATGGATGTGGGGGGTGCCCTGGGGGGGCGGAGGGCACACAGGGATGCCCGTTTCCCAGCTGTATCCCACTTTGCCAGCCCCCGCCGCTGGTGTGCGTAGGTGGTCGATGCTTTCCCGGCTCTCGCCCCTGGACGTGGCCCTGTGGCTACTGGGGAGCGCGGCCGGTACCCAGCCCGGCTCCCCCCGTGTGTGCGCGGGCATGCGCGGGTGTGTGAAACCTCCTCTGGCTTTTCTGTCCTCCCCTTGCGCGCCGCTGGTTGTTCTGGGCTCCAACCGAGCCTGAGGAGGAGACGACCTTCCTCCTCCTTCTCTCCTTCTCCTCCCTCTCCTCCTTCTCCTTCTCTTCATCCTCCCTCTCGTCCTCCCCCCTCCTCCTTCCTCTCCTCATCTTCCTTCTCCTTCTTCTCCTCCTCTTCATCCTCCTTCTCCTTCTCCCCCTCCTTCTCTATTTTTTTTGGTGGGTTTTGGTTTTCCTAAATAAATTTCATACGTCGATCTCCCCGCCGCGGGTCGGTGGGTGCCTTGTGTCGAGGGTCCCGGGGGATGCTCCGGAGCAGGGTGGAGGTGTTGGGGGGTCCTCAAGGGAGGGACAGCTCGGGTTTGGGGCTGGACCTGAGCCCGCGTGAGCTGGGTGTGTGCGAGGCGTGCGAGACAGGCAGAGCTGCTGCGGGGACAGCATGGGCCAGGGCTGCAGGCAGGGGTTTGGGGGTGCAGGCAGGGGTTTGGGGGTGCAGGCAAGGCTTCTCCTGCGGGGACACCCTGGGCTGCCCCTGGGCCTTGTCACAGCCTCGCTGGGGACTGGGTGGCTCTGGCTGAGCCTTACACACTGCAAAACTGCTCTCAGAGGGGGAAACCCTGCTCAGGGTGGGGGTGTGTGACACCCCCCCCCCTCGGGAGACTGCAACCCCCCTGGGATGCTCCAGCGGCATTTGGGGTCCCCAGCCAGGAGCTGCCCCCTCCTGCCTCTGAAACTGATGGCTCCGTGCCCTCGGTGATGTCACTTTGCCATCCGGGGTTGGGGAGGGTGTGTGCACCGGGGCACCTCACCCCACCCTCGGGGCTGCCCCCCCACGTCTCTCTGCCATCGCTGTCTGTCTGTCCTACTGTCCCTGGCTGCCTGTCCGGCTGTTACCCCCCTGTCCCCGTTGCCTGGGTGGCCTCGGGGGGATGCTGGGGTGAGTCCCCCCAGGGTGCAGGGTCCCCTGGGTACGCCCCCAGAGTGACCCCCGGGTAAGTGTCCCCCGCCTTTGGGCCAGCGCCTGCCCCCCGGGCTGGGGTGGGTTTTGGGGGGCTGCTCAGCACCCCCCCCCTTCCCCTTTGTCCCTGTCCTGCTGCCCCGGGGCGGGCTGGTCCCCGGCCT
>NW_020799228.1:0-254 GCF_003259725.1 Athene cunicularia | reverse complement strand
AGGACCCGTGGCCCTGGGGGGGGGGGTGGTGGTGTCCCGTGATATTTGGGGGGTGTTCGGGAGCACGTGCCAGGCCTGGAGGCGCAGGGACCATGACGACAGGCGACGCCTTGGTCCCGCGGGAGCCACCGCCATGGCTGCCGGCCTTTGGGGTGTCCCCCCCCCGGCCCCGTACTGATAACGGGGGACCCTCCGCTCCCCCCATCCCCTCCGTGTGTTCCCGGAGCTGTGGGTGCGGAGATGCACAGACCCCG
>NW_020799227.1:13966-14593 GCF_003259725.1 Athene cunicularia | reverse complement strand
TTTCTGAACCCAGAGGCACCATTTTGGTGACAGAAGCGGCGGTTTTGGTGATGGAAGAAGCGTTTTGTTGCCCCGGGGAATCTTGGTGCTGCGGCGTGCGTGTTGTTTATGCGTCGGGTTTGCGCCCAGTCCCTGCTCTTTACCGGCTCCTCCAGCACCGGGCGGGGGGTGCACCCTGCAGGAAGGGGGTGTCTGTGTTCCCCCCCCGGCACTGAGGGAGCAGAGCTCGAGTTGTGGCTCCATCGCCGGTGCCCGAAGCGGGTGAGGGTGGAACTGGGGATTTATTGTGCGAGATGAGGGGTCAGGGGCTGTGGAAGGAAGGAAGCTCCTGCGGCGAGTCTGAACCATATCCATTTTTAATTATACAAATTGCTCAGGCTTTATATTATCATATCAATGACATGAAAGACCAGCATGTATTGATTAAACTCAACAAACGCAGCACCCCAGGACTCAGAGTTCAGGGGATGGAGTGGCTCGAAGCTGGAAGGGGACGGGGAGAGCAGGGTGTTCCCGCTCCAGTCAGAGCTGGGCCAGGGCCCGTCCGAGCGCCGGCTCTCCCCCGGGAGCCGCCGTGCGCGGCGTCCGCAGAGCCCGGGACAGGGCCCCCCCTCCCAGGGAGCCCCC
>NW_020799227.1:0-2024 GCF_003259725.1 Athene cunicularia | reverse complement strand
CCCCCACGCGGGTTTTTAACCTTTTGGTTCGATTTGGGGGAGGTGGCAGGAGCCTGAGCGGCCGTTAGCAGAGCTCAGCCTTCCTCCGGCGGGCGGCAGACGCCTCCACATGAGTCATTTTACAGAAGGATCTTTCAGGGAACTGGTGGTGGTTTCGGGCCGATACGGGAAAGTCCCTGGGATGAGGCTGTGTTGGGAAGCCCGGGTGCGAGTCACGCAGCACAAATCGGGGCGAGCCCCTCTGCCCGCCGGGCTGCTGCTCGGCCACCAAAAAGCGGGCCAAGGCCAACGCTGGGCGAGGGAGCGTTGGCAGAAAGTTTGCTGCCTTCCACGGCGGGATGGAGATGGGGTGGGCACGACTCCTTTGGGGAAAGGGGGAGGTTTGGGGGAGACGGTGGCCTTGCGATGGGCTGGCACAAACTGGACAGGCAGGGCTGGTGAGAAGGGCAACCACCGGGGCTCGGCGTGGAGGAGCTCCCTCCCAGAGTTACCCTTCCTTTGGCGAAGCCTAGAGAGCTGGGGATGGAGACAGTCACGGCCCCCGGGGGCACGTCGGTTGAAGTGACAGCGTGACGCGTGAGCAGAAAGACGTGGTGGAAAAGCAGTTCCTTCTGGCGGGGACGGGCGGGCCGTTCTGGCCTCAGCGCCATGGTTTTTACCCCCATCCAGTCAAGCTGCTCTCCTTGAGCTCTGCGTGGGGCGAAGGTGTGTGTTGGGGGAGGAGAAGGGGCTTCGCCGCCTTCCCCCGAGGGACGGGGCAGCGCCAAGGGGGGCCCCGCGGAGCGGCCACGCGCGTTGGCGCTGGGCCAGCTCTGGGCGAGTGGTCTCACCCGGAGCTGGCTTCTGCCTGGGCTGGTGGCCACGCGGCTCTCCAGAGCCACTGCAGGGTCCCTTCCACCCAACCCCAGACGGGCTGTGAGTTCCCAGCTGCGCTGGGTTTGCAGCTCCAGGGGAGATTGTTTTCATTTCCTCACCATTTGTCAAAATACCTTCCTGATAAAAGATGGTTTATTTTATTCCGTTAACACACAATAAAACCTCTCGAGTTGTTATCTGGCCGTAAAATCGCACAGAGTGAGCGCGGCACTGAGGCACCGTCTGTTCAGTCCCCTCTTCCCAGCGGGAACCCGACCTGGCTTATTTCTCAGGCAAAGCAAAGTGTCTTGTCCCCTTTGACAGCGGCCGAGGGTCTGACCTGGGGCAGGTTTGTCCCCAAGAACCGCGGGAAGGGACGTGGCCCCGCTCGGCCCGGAGATCGTGCGCTGCTCGTCCTCGCCACGCACCTCAGCACGGACATGCCTGTCCTGGGCATCGCTCCTGCACGGGAGCCCGTGCTGGGAGCGGGTGGGAAAGCGGCCGTGGGGATTTATCAGAACTGGTGCAGAAGTGGCCACGGGGGTTTGTCAGAATCGATGGAAAAGCAGCGATGGGGATTTATAAGAATCGATGGAAAGGGGCGACGGGGATTTATAGGAATTGATGGAAAAGTGACAATGGGGATTTATCAGAATCGATGGAAAGGGACGATGGGAATTTATAGGAATTGATGGAAAAGCAGCGATGGGGATTTATAAGAATCGATGGAAAGGGGCGACGGGAATTTACAGGAATTGATGGAAAGTGGTGATGGGCATTTATCAGAATTGATGGAAAAGCGGTGATGCCAGCAAAAGAGCTGGAGAACTTGATCTCTGAAGCTGATCCAGGAGGGTTTCTGAACAGGCTGGTAACTCGGGGCAGGGGGGGTGAGTTTTCCAGTTGAGCCCGGGAGGAGTTTCCCAGCTGCAGGCTGTGTCTGTGCCGGAGTACGGGGGCTCTCCCAGCACCTCCCTCAGCGCCCCCGGCCCACCGAGGACGGTGACACCGGGGCTGGCGGCAGCACTTGGCCTCCGGTGCGCGAGGAAGGAGCCCCGAGGTTTGGCAGCGCAGAGCCCGGCCGACGCAGGCTCCCGGTGTCGTTCCCTCCCGCCTGCTGCTCCCGAACTGGGAAGGGACTGGTGAGGGGGATTAACGGGGTTTGGGCC
>NW_020799226.1:12863-14630 GCF_003259725.1 Athene cunicularia | reverse complement strand
GAAAGAAAGCGACGGTGGGTGATTCCGTAACGTTATTTTTCTTCATCGGAGCAGTCACGGCCCAGGGCCCGGCTCCCTGCGGCATGGTGGCCGCGTTGGCAGGAGCAGGAAGGGCCAAAGTCCCCCCTGCCCGTCCCAGGGGTGCGACCCAGCGTTGCCCAGCTCCAAAACTCCTTCCCCGGCTCGTAACGGGGCTCCCGGCTCCCTGCCCCGCGCGAGAGCACCCCATCGCCTCCGCGCCTGCCAGCCCCGCACCGGCCGCGTTCATCCCGCCGAGCTGCAGGTTCAGGGCAAGGCTGAGCTCATCGGGGAGAGGTTTTGCTCTAAGCCAGACCCACCCACGTGCTGCCGGCCTGGCGGCTGGATCCTGCTCGCTCCCGGCACCCAAACCCCTTGTGCTGAAAATGGCAGGTGGGGGAACCTTTCCCCGGGGTGAGGAGGAGGCTGAGGAAGGCTGCGGGGTCAAACTGCAGCAGGGAGCGTGGCGCTGGGGGTCCCGGAGGGCTGAGGGGCTTCACCACTAAAGCTGGGCTTTCCGTGAGGGTTTGTGAGCCCAGCGAGGACCTGCTCAGGGATCCAACGCTGGGAATTTGTCTCTCCGCTGGCAAAATCTCTACCCGGGGGTTTTTGTTCATGGTTTTGGTGGCTGCTTGTCCCCGCTGCAGGTCGGACACCCCTCAGGGCCAGGCCGGGGGGACCCCCTGGGTGTGTCACCCCGGAGCCCAGCCCGATGGCGCTGTGCAGGGGTGTCCTCTGTGTCCCCGTCCCCGGGGGTCTGAGCTCCCAGGGGAGCTGCCGGTGTCCCGCTGGTGCTCGGGGCTGGCAGCAGCGAGACCTTGAGCTCTGGGGACTCGAGGGTTTTGGTCCCAGCTGCCCCAGGGATAAGGATGGGGGGACCGAGTAGACCCTCAGACTGCGGGTGGCTGAAATTCTCCATCTCGGCAAACCAAACTCTGACAGCCGGTCTGGCCGAGGGGGTTGGCTGGTGGCTGCTTTTGTCCCCAAGCCCCTTCCTGGGGTCCTGGTGGGGACGGTGAGTGGCTTCAGCTGGTGGCAGTGGGACCGAGGTGTTCCCCAGCCCCCCCGAGGGGTTTTGTCTGGTTGTGCCTCCCCTTGCTGGTGAGGTTTTGGGGTACCCAGTGAGCCTGGCACCCCCCAATCCCGCCCGGTGGACGTGAGCGGATCCCGTGTGTGTCCCCTGGTGCGTCCCCGGGCTGCCATCGCCCTGCCTGCGCACCGAGCTGCCTGCACCCGCACCCCCTCCCAGGAGGGAGCCCCTGGCTCGGGGGGGCCCTGCCGTGATGTCAGGGAGAGGATCCCGGTGGCTCCGAGCTCGCTTGTGCAGGAGCAGCATTTTTGAGGACTTTCCACCATTTCCGCCTCCGCAGGGGCTCACGGAAATGGGGAAAGGAAACAAGTTTGGGAAGGTTTGAGGGAGGCCGAGGCAGGCAGGCGGGACACCGGGGCCTCGGCGTGGCCTCGCCAAGCGTGGGGGGGCTTGGGGCAGCGGCGGGGCTGGACTCCGGGGGGGTGTTTGTCCCCACAAGCCTCTTGTGCCGGGAGCGAGCCGGGGAGTCCCCGAATCCTCCGCCGTCGGGTTTCCGTGGCCGTTTGTGGGCGCCCACCCCCTTCCCGCTGCCGTCACTCGGCCGCAGCTGGGACGTGGGACCCGGCGCGGTGTCCTGGCTGGCCGGGGAGGTGACACCCTCACCCCGGCCAAGGGAAGAACCGCGTGGTGACGCCGGGTCCCCGCTGTCCCCGCACCCC
>NW_020799226.1:9651-12813 GCF_003259725.1 Athene cunicularia | reverse complement strand
TCTGGAGCACAGGTCTGCTGGGGAGCGGCTGGGGGAACTGGGGGGGTTCAGTCTGGAGAAGAGGAGGCTGAGGGGAGACCTCCTGGCCCTCGGCAACTCCCTGCCAGGAGGGGGCAGAGAGGGGGGATGAGTCTCTGGAGCCAAGGCCCCAGCGCCAGGCCCCGAGGGAATGGCCTCAAGCTGCCCAGGGCAGGGTCAGGCTGGCTCTGAGGAAGGATTTCTGTGCAGAAGGGGCTGTTGGGCGTTGGAATGGGCTGCCCAGGGCAGGGGGGAGTCCCCGGGATCCCTGGAGGGGTTGAAGAGTCGGGCTGAGCCAGCGCTGAGGGATCTGGGGGAGTTGGGAACGGTCAGGGGGAGGGTCATGGTGGGGCTGGAGGAGCTGCGAGGGCTTTTCCAACCCGGATGGTTCTGGGGTTCTGATGCGTGAGGCAGGATCCAGCCCACCTCAGTTTGCTCACCTACAGACATATCTCCACCTGCAGCCCCCCCCAGGTCTCTTTAGAGTCAACAGGGACAAACCAGGCTTGTGGATTCACCCGACTTTAGATACAGGCTTTGGGATGAGATGATTCTTCCTCCGTGTGCCGGTTCCTCTCCCGGTGATGGAGAAGACCTTGAGCCGGTGGCTCAGCACCAAAGCCAGCCCACACCAAACCCTCCCTGAAACACCCCAACCCACCCTCCTGCTGAGCGGGAGCTGCTGCCCCCCAGCCCTGGGGAAAGAAGGTCCCTTGGGCTCACAGCTCTTCTTTGGCCACTGGCCTCATCCTCTGGGCAAGCCCAGCAGGCAGAGGGAGGGACCCCTGTGAGCCAACCAGTGCAAACACCAGCTGCAACGGGTACCTCCTTATGAGACCTCCAAGGGGTTCCTCATTTGTTAATTTAATCAGTGCTGATTAGATCCTTCCTTGCACGTGGTTGAGAGGAGGGTGGGAAGCTCCTCAAGCCCGGGAAGCTCCCACCGGGAGCAGCCCCCCGCTCTCCGCCTTCCTCCGGCTTCCCCCTCCTGCGCCTTCCTCCCACTCCCGGCCGGCGCCCAGCCCAGCCAGCGCCTCAAATTGCAATTCCAGCTGCAGATGTGGGAGCGGGAGGAGGAGGAGGCAGGGCCAGCGCTGCCGGGAGTGAAACCGCAACTCCCCGCTCGGCCCCGGGCTGGCCGCAGCCTCCCCGAGCCGGGGGATCACGGGGGGGGGGACAGACTCCCGAGGGGGGCGAGGTTCCCTCAGCATCTGGGGGGAGAGACATCGACAATCCACCACCTCTGCCAGCGCTGTCACCCCATTCATTTGTCTTTTCTCCGTCCCCGAGCTGTTTCTCTCCCCGTTTTTGTCTCTCAGTTCATCCCGGCTGACGCATCAGACGTAGCCGCCCGGCTCTCTGTGCCCGTCTTTACCCACTGCCAGCCCTCGGCCCATCTGTCTGTCCGCCCGTCTGTCCGCACAGCCAGCCACCTCCTGACCTCAGAGCCCCATTTCTCCCGGCCCCACAGCCCCCCCGGGCCGTGCTGCTCTCCGGACGGTGCTCCTGGCCTGGGGAAGTGGGGCTGGGGTGGCCCCAGAGAGGAGGCAGGGGACGGCTCCGTCCTGCGCCTCCCAGAAGTTTTGTGCTGAGAAGAAACGACCCGTGGAGGACTCAAAAGTGCAGGCAGATCCTTGGGGTCACTGGGATCATGGGGATCCTTGGGATCGTGGAGGTCATCGGGATCACTGAGATCATTGGGATCATGGGGATTAGTGGGATTCTTGAGATCATTGGTATGACTGAGCTCATTGGGATCATCGAGAATATTGGGATCGTCGGGATCGTGGAGAGCTTTGGGATCATGATCATTGGGATCACTGGGATCATGGAGCTGAGATAATTGGGATCACTGAGATAACTGAGATAGTGGGGATCACTGGGATTGTTGAGATAATTGACACTGTTGGGATCACTGAGATAACTGAGATCATTGGGATCGTGCCTCAAGATGAAGAAGCCCCTGACCTGCAGATCGCCGCAGGCTGGAGGGGCGGTCTTATCAAAAACCTGCAAGGATATATAAAATTTAGGTCTGTGAAATGAACACAGTAGATGTAAATCGGATCCCAAAGGGATTATCCCGTGGGTCCTCAGCAGTCACGGGGAGCGGGGGCTCCGTGCTGCTGGAATCACACCAGGGATGTACTGAAGCTGCGGAACCCGAGTCCCCTCCCTCAGGGCTCTGAGGTGGTGATGGAGTTGTTGGGCCTCTGCTCGTCCCCCCGGGCAGCCTAGACACCCCGGTGATGGGCCCTGTAGGTGAGTGCAGCCCGAGGACCACGCTGGGAGAGTGTCAGGGGTCTCCCTCATGGCCATGGAGAAGGGCTGGTGTGCCGGGGGGGCCGTGATTGTCTGTCTGTTCCCCCCTCACACCCCACACACCTCTATCCTCCTCCCGACTCGCTGTACCGGTGCATCCCTCCCACCCCGCATGCATTGATCTGCCCATTTGCTGCCTCCCCCTCCTGTCCGAGTCACTAGTCCCAGTTTGGGAACTGGGAAGAGCCTGGCAGATGTGTGCTGGGCTGGGAGGGGTGAGCAGGCAGCTCCTGCAGGCAGGTCAGGCAGGAGCTGGGCAACGGACGGTGCTTGGGCTGGTCGCTGTGGTTTCCTGAGCAGGCTGTGGCGCACATATGAACACATATGTGCACATCACACACACACATACACATCGCATCCCGCTTCCTGCACCGGCTGCATGGAAAAAGCCGCTTTTCAGGGCGTGCACGTGTTTGGCTGTACTGGGGCTGTACTGGGGCTGTACTGGGGCTGTACTGGGGCTGGTGGGGGTCGAGGTGATGGGCTGGGTGGCAGCAGCAGGGAGGTCTCAGTCCCCCACCCCAAAGCTCTGCCCTGGGGACCCTCAGGACCCCCCAGTCCCCTCCTGGTGCCCTTGCCGGAGCATCCGTCACCTTCTAGTGACAGTCCTGGTCCAAGTGGCTCTAACTGGGTGGTAAAACCATCGTGGGTTTTGTGTTTGGGCTGCCCGTTCCCTGCTGTCTGCGCTGGACCCTCCCCGAGACCCCCTTTCCCCCGTGGGCACGTGGGGAGGAAGGAGCCAGGATGGTCGCCGGACACGGGGGCTGCAGCAGGGACCCCAGCTCTCCGTGGAGCACCCATGGGTGCTGCTGGGGCTGCCCC
>NW_020799226.1:5085-9601 GCF_003259725.1 Athene cunicularia | reverse complement strand
GTGTATAAGAGACAGGTGCCCCCCCCTCCCCGTGCCGGGCTCCCACCCAGCCTGGGAAGGGCCAACTCGCTTCCTTCTCACGGCACAGCCCGGCCTCGCAGCCGGCGGTACCGGCCAATTTCTGAATTTTCCCGTTGTTGGTTGTCCCCACCCGTCCCCGCTGTTCCTCGGGGTGTTTCGGGTCCCGCCGAGGTCCTGCCCTGGCCAGCATCCCCCCACCCCCCGCCACTTGTACAACGCTGAGGTGGCCAAGTGCTGCCCGGGGGGGTTTTTTGGGTCAGCAGCCCCCACTGCAGCTTCCCACGGAAAGCACCGGGCGGTGGAAAGCACCGGAGTGCGGGGGCCATCTGCGGTTGTTTGGTGTAAACCGCGTCAGCAAACCGCCCGTGCCTCAGTTTCCGCAGAGTCCTTGTGCTGGGGAGGACTGCGCTGGGTGGGGAGCTGAACCCCACAAAAGCTGCCCCCCCCCCAAACACCCCTCCTGCCTGTCGGGGCTGCTGAGCGCGGCTCGGGGGGACGGGGCGGGGGGCGGACGAGCTGGCTCCCGCGTTTTGCCTGGTCCCGCAGCACCTGAGGATTCCGGGAGCCCACAGGCCCCGCGTGTTTCATCTCAAGGGAATAATGGGGGGATGTGACCCCCCCAGCTGTGGGTCCAGCCGTGCCCCCCCCAGCTGTGATCTACCCCGGTGTGGGGCTGGGAGAGAGGCAGCCCCGCACGCTCTTGCACACAACCACCCTTTGCTGCCAAACACGCCCTGCACACGTGTGTGTGCGTATGGACACGCGTGTGCACACGCCTTACCGCCCCCCCCCAACTTCCCCAGGAAACGGCGGCAACACACAAACGTCTTCGTGGTGCTCGCTGGACCTTTCATCTCCCCCCGGCCCCGCTTTGTGCCCCGGCCATGCCAGCTTCCTTCCCAGCCTCTCCCCTTGCCCTGCCCGGCGCCAAGAGCCCGCTGGGGTCCCGTTGCCAACCCGGCTGGACCCCCCCGAATCCTTCCCCCAGCCCTGGGGTCCCTGCCATGATGGAGGAGGAGGAGGATGCACAAGGAGGCTGCTGGTACCCCCACACGCTGCCCATCCCTGCTGGGGGGGGCTGGAAAGCATTAGCCAGCCAGGCTGGTGCATTGGCCACTAACGAGAGGACGTGAGCGTGGGTCCTGCCACCAGTCAGCGAATATTTCCTGAACTGGGTCAGCTGGAATTCTCCGGGGAAGGAAAACAAACCCAGCGAGAGGGCACAGGGCTGGGGGAGGAGGGCAGGCTCAGCAGCTCTGCCCTGGGGACCCTCAGGACCCCCCAGTCCCCTCCTGGTGCCCTTGCCGGAGCATCCGTCACCTTCTAGTGACAGTCCTGGTCCAAGTGGCTCTAACTGGGTGGTAAAACCATCGTGGGTTTTGTGTTTGGGCTGCCCGTTCCCTGCTGTCTGCGCTGGACCCTCCCCGAGACCCCCTTTCCCCCGTGGGCACGTGGGGAGGAAGGAGCCAGGATGGTCGCCGGACACGGGGGCTGCAGCAGGGACCCCAGCTCTCCGTGGAGCACCCATGGGTGCTGCTGGGGCTGCCCCGGGTGCTCACCTGCCTCTCCCACCCTCTGCCTGGGGTGGGGGGCACAGTCGGGGCAGGCCAAGGGCGGGGTGAGGAATTCGGGCTGCTCTGGGTTCCCCCAGCATCTCCCACCCAGCTGAGCGTCCTCAGCTGCCGGGGGCACCGCTGAAAGAATAAAATGAAAGAAAAATGGAGGATTTGAAACAAAAATGGATCTTTTTTTCCCCATCCCTGCATCTTGGGGACGCCACAGCCTGGCCCTGCTCAACCCAGCGCTGCAGTGGGAACAGGGGGAGGGGGGCTCCTGTGGGCCTCCCGCTCCTGAGGTTGATGTTTCAGGTCCTGATAACCGTGAGCGGTGAAAAAGGGATGAGCAAAATGTAAAACGATGTAGCAAAGCGGCTGCAGCCGGGAACACGGGAGCTGAGAGGCGTGAGGGAGGATCCGTAGCTCCCCGCCCGCCGTCCCCGCCGCTGTTGGTAACGCGATGCAGGCGAGAGCCGTGTCGGGGACATCGTCTTGACAGCGGCCGTCCCCGAGCGCTTTTAAACAACGTCCTTCGCTTTGGGCTCCGCGTCCTGCCCTGCGCACGCCGGGGGGGGCACAGTGGGAGCCTCTCATGTCCCCCCCGGCAGCCCAGCGCGGCCCCGATGGTTCAGCTCCAAGCGCTGCGGCTGGAGGGGGATTTTTTTTGGGGGAAAAAAGGTGCCTGGATGTGTAGGGGGGGTCCCCATCCCCCAGGTGGTGACGGCCCTGGGGTGCCCCTGGCTGTGCTGGGGGGAGGGCACCCTTCACAGGTAACCGTGTCACCTTAAAAATGTCCCGTGAAGCTGCTTTCTCTGAACTCCCCCCACACGCGTTTGGCTTTTTCAAGCCGATGTTTTACTGCCAGCAGTTTTGGCAGAAAGTGCTTTTTCCCCGCCAAAAAGCTGAAGAAAACCCCAAATCAGAGCGTTTCCATCCAAAGCTGCTGTTGCTGCTCTTCACAAAACCCCTCGTGAACGGCAAAGCCGTTCCTCCCCGCCGTGGCGGCTCTTCTGGGGAGAACCAAGTGTATTTTTCATCTTAAAAACAGAGGGAGGGCTTGTGGAGCACAACCCGAGGGAGGTTTGGGGCCTCGGCGGTCGGGATTGCCCCTGGAGCGGAGCTGAGGCTCCCTCTGCCATTCCTGAGCCCGATCCTCATCCGAACCCCCTGTTCCGAACGTGGGGACCGCAGACACGTTAGTGGTGACCTGTGTCCCCCCCCCCACTCCAGGACAGGGACAGGCAGCAGAAAAATTGTCAGCCCCCCCGGAAAATGCTTCCGGCCCATCCTGTGGGCTGTGGATGGGAATCTGGGGGTCTTTTATTCGTGCCGGGTCCCATCCAGCCCCCGCCCCGAGCTCGGAGGAGCTGGGTCCTCTCCGCAGGGACGCAGCGAGGCCGCAGCCGACCCCAGACCTCGGAGGATGAAGGTCCCAAGTCCCTTCGCTGTGGGTCCTGTGTCCTGCTGCCCTCAGGAGCGGGGCTCCAAACATTGTCACCCCACTCTTCCCCGAGGGACGCGACACAACCGCCCGCACTCGTAACGGTGGCCGGAGCCTCACCATAACACCCTCCCACCCCCCAGACGTTTATTCGCTATTTTCAACACTAGTTGCTCAATTTTATGGGTTAAATCCTGACTCTTCTCTGCTTGGGTGCTAATAACCTCTCGCGCTGTGGTTTTTGCATCCCATAAATCCCCGTTTTCACATTCTAGCTCTTTCACCCGTTGCTGTAAAACTAAACCATCCTCATCAAACGCCTTTGTCCCGCTTAGCAGAGCCCAGCCTAACTTCTCTGACAACTTTGCTGACGTTTCTGAAGCCTCATGGAGAGGTGAGCTCCGCAGAGCCGATTCAACGGCTCCTGGGGTTAATTATTCCTGCTTTGCTAATTCTGGAAATTCTTCTGGACTGGCCAAGGTAGCAAACAATGAAGTTACCGACCCGCAGGTCTCCGGCCGGGGCCGTCCCGGCGCAGCGTGAGAACGAGCAGCTCTTGCCACGTCCCCGGAGCTCATCGGGGTCCTCGGAGCAGCCTGGCACAGCCGGAGCATCACCCCGAGGTGGGACGGGGCTGGTGTGGCCCCAGGTCTGGGGTCCCTCAGGGATTGGGGAGTACGTAGGCGCTGCGTTCAGGAAAAGCAAACCCTTGGGTTTAGGCTGAGCTGGGCTCAGGGTCAGGTTTGGCCAGGAGCTGCAGGAAGCCTGCGGTCCCCAGGGTGACCCTCACCTGGCCTCGGGGCTGCGGCGGCCCGTGGCCCGTCTCGCTGGGCTGGCAGCTCCCCGGCTGCGTGGCCACGTCATATCACATCGCATTGTACTTTATTGCTCTTTGTGTCACAGGAATAATTTAAGTCGCTTTTCTCCATCTGGGACTGCAGAAAACCCTGTCTGGCTCTTGAACTAATGAAGCGTCTGGGATCAGTGACTCGAAATGCTTAAAACACTTCAGTCCGGCGTCTCCTAAATTTAAAAGTCAGATTTGTGCATTTGAAATTGATTTTTCACTTGAAAGCCTCCTTCGCTTCTACATATGTGAATGCTAAAATCTCCCAGAGATGTTGAATCCGACCCCAAACATTTCCTTTGAGTCAAGCAACAGCTCCGCCTGAAACTTCGGCTCTCACAAGCACAGAAACCAGCAGCACCTCTCAGACCACCCCACGCCAGGGCTTTTTATTTATTTTTATTTTATTAGCGGGGCTGGACGGGCGATGCTCTGCCTGTAGGCACAAGCAAAGGTTTGAACCTGCAGCTCAGCCCCGGCCCTCAGCCCGCAGCATCCCCTCGTCCTGGTGGGTCTCTCTTGTGTTGCTCCTCCAGCTGCTGCCCCCCTCCTCTGTCTCTGCCCTGTGGCCCCTCATCCCTGGGTCTGCACCCCACCAGCAGTCTGCATCCCCTCCCATCCCCTCCCATCCCATCCCCTCCCATCCCCTCC
>NW_020799226.1:2128-5035 GCF_003259725.1 Athene cunicularia | reverse complement strand
AATCCTGCCCCAGTCCCCGCGGTTTGGCTGCCTGGGCACGGGGGGTGCAGAGGGGTGCGGGGGGGCCGCCAGCCAGCACCGCCAGGCGCCGGGGTCCTGAGCGTCGGCAGGGTGAGGGCAACTGGGGTGGGGGGGCCGCTGGCCCACGGACGGGCCTGGAGAGGGGGACAAGGCTCCGCGGGGGCTCCCCCAGCCCGGCTGTTCTGGAGAGGGGTGCAAGTATCCAACAGCTCTTGGAAAGGATAAAAAACCAGAAGTTTGCCCAATGACCAAAAAGTAACGTTTCTCATACAGTCTGCAGCTCAGAATCAGTTTTTCGTTTTGTAACCAAAATCTCACCATGTAAACCAAATGATTAGCTGTTGAGACAGATGATTCACCTTGAAAAAAGCCAATTATTGTGTTTACCTGACAAAAAAATTAAAGCCTAGGTAAGATTAATGGGATTAACCTGGCTCTGAGGAAGGATTTCTGTGCAGAAGGGGCTGTTGGGCGTTGGAATGGGCTGCCCAGGGCAGGGGGGAGTCCCCGGGATCCCTGGAGGGGCTGAAGAGTCGGGCTGAGCCAGCGCTGAGGGATCTGGGGGAGTTGGGAACGGTCAGGGGGAGGGTCATGGCTGGGCTGGAGGAGCTGCGAGGGCTTTTCCAACTGAGAGGATTCTGGGGTTCTGTGGAACTGCCTATGTCTGCCAAATTCCGAGGGAACTGGATGGTGATTCCGGCGGGGGGAGATCGCGACCACCGAGCCGTGACCCAGCGCCTCGACACCCCCCAGACTCCAAAGGAGTAGGTGGAGGGTGCAGACGAGGCGTGGGCGCTGAGAGTAGAAATTATCACCAATTACTTAGTAGATATGCCTCAGTGTACTGAGTATGTGCTAACTTTGTGTATAAATAGTTTTGGGGACCGCAGCTGATTTGTGGAAAAGCCCCCCGAGCGCCCAGGCCTGAATCAATAGAATATTTCCCCGGAGCGCGTTAAGGCGGGGTTATTGCCTGCTGGGCACGAAGCTGCTTTTTGGGGAACTTTAGGACCTTCCGCTGCCTGCCGTGGGGGTGTGCTTGCATCTAACAGCCCCCAGAGAGAGAAGCGTTGACACCCAGACCCAGCGGCACCCAAATCTCGAGCGGGGACGGCAGCACCCAGCGCGAGGGCGCAGCGGAGACGGCGTCTGCTCCGGCAAAGGGAAGCGGAGCCTCAGGAAGCTGATGCAGAACAAGGGCTGGGGCTGGGTCGAGCTGCCTCAGGCTCCGCTGCCTGGGGGCCAGGTGGCCACCGGCCCTTTGCAGAAGCCCTGGCACCTGAGCCCAGATGCCGTATGGCCGCATTTCCCCAAGTCAGGGATTTTTTTCGCTCGATGCTGCGTCAGGAAACGCAGCTTGGCTCCTTCCCAAAAGGGCGGCAACGCGCCGTGCCCCCGCCGCGACGGCACCTCCGCATGCACCGGCTCCCCGCTCCCCCGCAATGTTTTTCCGGCAGCGGCGCTCAGCGAGGAGCGGCACAGCCCGAGGGGGGACAGCAGGCAGCCGCCTGCCCTGCCTCGCTGGCTCAGCACCCGGCCCAGCTGAGTCAAGCCTGGCATGGACACGGGGCAGCTGGGGAAGGGATGGCGGGAGGCGACATGCCACAGTCCCAGCCCACTCACACAAGGTCAAGTGTTGACCCTGAGCCAGCAGATTTGAGAGCCAGCGTTACCCAGAGCACCGACGAGCTAAAATAAATCCCTTTATTTTAAATCTAGGCACCCGTGGTGGAGGCTGGATCCAGATCCTGCCCCAAAGGAGCCCACGATGAGCTCAGCCCCTGCCTGAAGGTCCTGCTGAGGGGTCAGGCTTGGCTCGGCCACGCTGCTGGGGTGATTTGCTCCTGAAAAGCTGAGTGGATGGAGCCCCAACATCCTCATCCCCACGTGTGGCGGCACCGGCCTCAACACTGAACTGGGAACCTACTTCACAAAATCCCAGAACCCCAGACTCATCCAGGTTGGAAAAGCCCTTGCAGCTCCTCCATCCCCACCATGACCCTCCCCATGACCGTTCCCAACTCCCCCAGATCCCTCAGCGCTGGCTCAGCCCGACTCTTCAACCCCTCCAGGGATCCCGGGGACTCCCCCCTGCCCTGGGCAGCCCATTCCAACGCCCAACAGCCCCTTCTGCACAGAAATCCTTCCTGATATTCAGTCTAAAACCGCTTTGGGGCGGTTGGCCGAGTCCTCTCCTCACTTTGGACATGCTGCAGTGAAAACCCACAAATTAAGAGCCAGAACAAAGCCTCTGGGTGATGGGTCACCCCAGGGAGGATGTTGGTACCAGCACCGCCCGCCCTGGGCAGGGGAATCCCAGCAGGGCCCTAAACCCAGAGACCCTCCGGGTGTGCTGGGGGGTGTCCCCAGGGCTGGGGTCTCTCCCGGCTCTGGCTCTGGGCAAGGATACCCCGAGGGGCCCGGGGGTGCCAGGAGAGCGATGCTGCAAAGACAATGCAGCTTCCCCATGTCCTGCGCGGCCTGGGGCGCTGCAAAACCCTCCCGTGGGACCACCCGGCCCCTGCCCCAAAACAGCCCCGAATCAGTCAAAAGTAAGAAAGAGTTGATGATGTCAGCCACTTCCCAAAAGCAGCGGCAGGGACAAACCCCTGAACGGGGAAGTGGTGCTGGTTTGGGCTCCTCACCCCCCGCACCAGATAAATACCCGTCCCCAGGCGGTGAGAGGGGCAGATGCCCCCCCCGATGTCACCGCTCGGGAACCGGCGTCACCGGAGGCACCGGCACTGCCAGGTAACGCCGCTGCTCCCCGGGGACCTGCGGGGACCCCTGCGACAGAGACTGGCCCTGGGGTTCACCCCCGTGGGGCTGGCGGGGTGGCGTGGGGTGGTCGTGGGCCCCTCCCCGTGGGGTGGGACTGAGCAGCCC
>NW_020799226.1:0-2078 GCF_003259725.1 Athene cunicularia | reverse complement strand
CGGAGGAGCTCGCCGTCCCCACGGGGTGGGCCGCTGGCGGCCACGCAGCCGCTGCCTGTCCCCGAGGGCAGCACCCCGGGCAGGGCCCCATCCAGTTCCTCTTTCCAGGTCCCCAGCCACGCTCCCCCGGGGTGCTGTCCCAGCCGCGGGGACTGGGGCAGGATTAGTGCCGGGGCAGCCGCAGCGGCGGGGCAGGGTTGGGGTGCAGGGCTTGTCCCCTTCCCTCCCGCAGCGGGAGGGCACAGGCAGCGGGGACGTGGGCTCCCCGGCCCGAGGAGTGGGGTGGTGGGTGGGAGCACCATGGAGATGGGCATGGGGGGTCCACATCCACCCCTTGTCCTGGGGGGACATTACCCGGGGTCCCCATTTCTGTTGCTCTCTCTGCACTGGGACATGATGGAGGCTGAAGGGTCCAACACCAGAAGTTTCCCCTCTTTGTGCTCAGCCCCATTTGTCACATTTCTACACCAATAGGTGATTTTTTACCCAATCTTGAAGCAGTTTGAGGTCTCCCTTGCACTTACCAGCACACGCAGGAGCCCTCGTCCTGCAGACGGGCCGGTGGCAGCCCAGGCTGAGCACAGCTGTGGGCACAGAGGTGACCAGCGCAGGGTCCTTCACCTCTTTTTCCCTGTTTCCCGGTGCACAACATCTAAATATTCTTGCCCAGTTGGTCTTAGCTGATAAAGCGCAACACATTCTGCTCCGGCGTGTGCGACGTGGTTGGCGTCGCGCACGTGTGCGCTCCCGCAGGGGCTGCTACAAACAGTTTTGTCGAGAATTTTATAGAAATGTTTTAATTTTGTTGAGCTCACAAGCAGCAGGGCCCCCCCACGAGCTGCTGTGTCCCCCCGCCGCAGCACGGGGCGAGTGGGCAGAGGGGTGCTGGGGTCCCCAGCCCGGGCCGAGGGTCCCCTCGAGGCCACGCTGCCCCGAAACCGAAACTGGGAGAAACGCGGCAGAAGAAACGAAACTCGGCATCGGCACAAGCGGGGAGCTGGGGAGTCGACCCCGGCGCTTCCTTCCTCCTTCGCCCCGAGCCCAGCGGCCCCCGCTGATCCCACAGGCTATTTCTGTCCCAGGGCAGGAATGGGAGGGGTGACACCCCCCCCCCCCATGTGCATGATCACCCAGGGGCCATTTCATTTGCTTTCGGTGCTTCAGTTTGGCCAAGAAAAGTCCCAGGCAAAACCAAAGCTCTCACGAGGGCTTTGGAGTCTAAAATACCTCCCCAAACCGAACGAGCAGCAAGTAAATTCAAAGCATATGTTGGGAAAAAAAAAAAAAAAGGTGTTAGCAAAGTAGCAAATCACTATTTGAGGGAGGAAAAGGTTGGCTCAGGGAGTAAAGAGCTGCCTCGTTCAGTATGGAAAGATTACTGAGCTGTTTGATAAAGATCTGAGCTGAAATCAAGTCACTGGCTTCCACGATGATGAAAAAAAAATAATCAGAAAAATAAAAGAATCTGGTTTATGACAGAATCATTTCTTTTAAATTTCAAAAATAATTTCATCAGTTTGCTTAGGTCCAGAGCCGCAAAAAGCCATTAAGGCTATTAAAAATGGATAAATCCATAGTTAGAGCCACCCCACGTGAATGTACACCACCAAAAAGCAGAGGCAGAGCCCGGGGGGGGGCACGGGCTGGCCCGGCTGGGGGCCGCGGTCGCGCTGCTCCTCACCACGGCTGCTCTGATCAAAATCAAAACCGCAGAGCTGAAAAATCCATCTCGCCCTGCCCCGCTCCCGGGATCCTGGTCCCCCTGCCCCTGCGGCAGCTGGAATACCGGAGGCAGCTTTACCACGGGCCCGAGCGCGTCCCTCTGTCCCCCGTCCCCACGTCTGTGCCCCCGCAGGCGCTCAGACCCCCCCGGAGCTCGGCCGGCGGCCGCGAGAGGGGCGCTGGGGTTTCTGCCTTCACGGAGATCTCCCAGGGACCGATTCTTCAGCAGTCCCTCTCCTCCCAATTTCAATACCCACTTGCTTTCCTTTGCCCTCGGTTTCGTTTCCGACGCAGGCAGGGCCCCCCCCACGCCGCACACACGTTGTCATAAACCATCGAACCCCAGCGTGGAAGGG
>NW_020799225.1:13060-14698 GCF_003259725.1 Athene cunicularia | reverse complement strand
CGTCGCGCGGCCGCGTACAAAACCCAAGTTAAAACGATTATTTTCACACACGGTAACTTCCTCCCCCCCAGACTCGGGTCGGGGAACCATCAAAATGTTCCTTCGACTCTATAAGATGTTTCATCCTTTCGCGTCTCGTGGAGCATTTTTGCCTCTTTCCAGGGTTTTGGGTTGGTTTTGGGGGGTTTTTTTTAGTAGAAATTTCATCGCTCTGCTCTACATCCACACCACAATTAACATTTAGACCTGGGCGGACCCCTCCTTGGGGGGGGGGGGGGGGTGTGTGTGTAGCATCCTCTCAAGAACCGTTCTGTTTTGTTAAATGATTTTTTAGCCAATTTCCGGCACTTCCCGTAAGGCTTTTAAGTTGTCCCAAATTTCTCTCAGTTGCAGCAGAAATATTTACAGTAGGGTTTTTTTCTAACTCGCCGATTTCACTCCAAACCAGGGACTAAACCACCTTAACGACAAGGTGACGCCCCATAGGATGCTCGACCGAGGGTTTATTTTTATTTTTTTGTTCCTTCAGCGGTATGTCCTCATCCATACTCAACGTTCCAATTTCTTAATTATTGCGACATTTGGAATTATCACACACGCACCCACCGCCTACAACGCAAATTTTTGACCGGTTTGGTGGTGAGGCCTCACGGGTTTCGGTTCCGCACATCTAGCGCCAACCTGTCCCGTTGGGTGTGAGCCAATCACCTTCATCCCAACCTCCTGAGATTCATCGGTTTGGTTGTTTTACGGGTTATTCCCTGTTGGAAAATTAATTGCCTTTGGGCCTGGTTTTAAGCAACGGGCATAACCCTCTTGTAGAACCTCCAGGTCCAACCTCTCGGGTTTTTTCGGACTCTTTAATTCTGGGAGTAACGTTGTCCCAAATGGCACCCCATGAGCTCCGGGTTGGTCCCGGAATTCCGGTCGAGGGAATTCCCTTTCTTGACTATTCTAGAAAGTGGGTGAGGACCAAACAGTTGGATCGATTAAAGGCGGTTTAGTATCGTTTCGCTCCATCCACAACTAACAAAGGGATCAACCCAATTATTAAAGCTCAGCATCCGAATCCCCGCTCGTGGTGGGTGGGGCGTCTGCACGTTTCATTTGTGTTTCCTGGCACAACCTTTGAGGGTTTCCCTCTTTAAGGTTTGATTCGTCCTTTCTCCTTCCCCGCTTTGTCGGGGTCTCCAAGGTGCGTGTAGATCCCGCTTAGCAGCTTCCCGAATTACTTCAGCTAAAAAGCGAGGCCCCCCCGCCGCTGTCCCACGGGATTTACATTTTTTGGCTCTTTGTAGCCCGAAGCAGAATCAGGTTGGAAAAAACAGTGAGTCCCGACTCCACAAAGTTCTCCCCTACCCCACAGCTCATCCCGATGGCCCTTAAACCCCCCCCCCAGGGATGGGGACTCCCCCCCATCATCTCCCTGGGCAGCCTGTTCCACTCTCGGACCACTCTTTTGGTGAAATATTTTTTCCTCAGGCCCAGCCTGACCCTCCCCTGCGGCAGTTTCAAGCCGTTCCCTCTTGTCCCGTCACTAATCCCCCGTGAGACCAGCCCAGCCCCAACCTCTCCGCAACGTCCTTCCAAGTAGTTGTAGAGCGACGAGGTCTCCCCTCAGCCTCCTCCTCCTCACAC
>NW_020799225.1:0-2097 GCF_003259725.1 Athene cunicularia | reverse complement strand
GGGGGGTGTGGGGAGGGTGTCTTGCCACCATGGAGGGGGGAGGGGGTCCCTCCCGTCCCACTCGTGGGCTGCGAGTGACTGTGGGGACCCCATCAGCGCATCTTCTCCGGGGAGGAAGGAGGAGGAACCCCTCGGGTGGGTGGAGGAGGAGGAGGAGGACACAGTCGCCCATCCTCAGCCCAGAGGGTCCACGTGGACCTTCTCTGCCTGGTGACGCTCAATTGGGCCACAACAACCCCCGGCGTGGCTACAGGTGGCCGGAGAGCGGCCGGTCAGAGAGGGACTGGGGGGTTAATCTCGTGGCCAGAGAAGGGCAACGGAGCTGGGGCAGGGTCTGGAGCACTGGGCAGCGGCTGGGGGAACTGGGGGAGCTGGGAAGGGCCAAGGGGAGGGTCATGGTTGGGCTGGAGGAGCTTCAAGGGCTTTTCCAAGGCGGGTGATGCTGCGAAATCTCTTTGCCGTGGCCTTTTCCTGTGGCCTTGTGCCCCGTGAGCTGCATCAGTGTGAGGTTGTTTCCTGGGGTCACCCCCGCCCTGTTGCGGTACCCCCTGGAGCCGCTGAGCAGCCTCAGAGGGTTCACAAGAACTTTGGCCAAGGTTTGGCCCCTCACTAAGGTTTTGGCTCTCGGTTCCTCCAGGCGACGGGATGGCGGACGGGAAGGAAAACGGCCTGGAGGAGGTGGAAGGGGCTGAGCTGGTTTGGGACCTGTCGGAGGTGGTCATCCCCCCAGAGCCGAGCCCGGCGGCGCAGCGCGAGGCTGAGACTCAACCCCAAGGCTCTGAAGATCCAAACGCCACCACCCACGGGCGCCCATCGCGGAGGAAGGGCGGTCGTGGGAGGCGTTCAACCGAGAAACCCTACGGCCGCAGTAAGAGCGGGGTCACCCCGGAGCCCCCCTATAGCTGTTTGGAGTGCGGGAAGATCTTCAGTCGGAGGTCCTTCCTCATCCCCCACCAGCGCATCCACACGGGTGAAAAACCCTTCACCTGCCACGAGTGCGGGAAGGGTTTCCGGGTTGGGTCGGCTCTCAACAAGCATCAACGGATCCACACGGGCGAGAAACCCTACAAGTGCTCGGACTGCGGGAGGCGTTTCCGCCTCACCTCCACCCTCAGCGCCCATCGGAAGATCCACACCGGGGAGAAACCTTACGTCTGCCTCGTTTGCGGGAAGACGTTTCGGTTGAGTACGTATCTGGTGGCCCACGAAGCCACCCACAGCTTGGACAATCCCTTTCGGTGTCTCGCGTGCGGGAAGAGCTTCAGCTTGAGACGGTACTTGGCCATTCACCAGCGGATCCATACGGGAGAGAAACCGTTCAAGTGCTCGGTGTGCGGGAAAGGCTTCAGCCGGAGATCGATCCTGATCGTTCACCAGCGGGTTCACACCGGGGAAAAACCCTACAAATGCCCCGAATGCGGGAAGAGCTTCATCATGAGTTCAGACCTCGTCGCCCATCGGAGGATCCACAGCGGGGAGAAACCCTACAACTGTCTCAACTGCGATAAAAGCTTTCGGCTGAGCTCCCACCTTACGAGACACCAGCGAAGCCACACCGGGGAGAGACCGTATAAGTGTCTGGATTGTGGGCAAAGCTACACAGACAGCTCCGGCCTCATCAAACACAAGAAGGTCCACGTGCGGAAGAAGCAAAGGACATCTCCGGGAGCCCAGCCGGGGGAGGGACGTTATAAATGTCCCTATTGTAGCAAGAGCTTCCACGCCAAGTCAACTCTGGTCCTTCACCGGGCCACCCACGTCGGAGAGAGACCCTATAGGTGCTCCAAGTGCGAGAAGAGCTTCAGGCACAGCGCCACCCTCCTGAAACACCAACGGATCCACACGGGGGAGAGACCCTTCAAGTGTCCCGACTGCGACAAGTGCTACAACGATGGCTCAACCCTTCGGAGACACCGGAGAAGCCACACCGAGGAGAAACCCTTTAAGTGTCCCACTTGCGGGGAATGTTTCGGGGCCGTCGAGGCTCTCCTGAAGCATCAGCGGTTCCACACCGAGGGGAGGCCTTACAGATGTTCCGACTGCGGGAAAAACTTCCAGTCGAATTTTCTCCTCGTCACCCACCGCCGGATCCACACG
>NW_020799224.1:10656-14882 GCF_003259725.1 Athene cunicularia | reverse complement strand
GCCACATCTGCCTCCCTCCACCTTCCTCCACACCTCGGGAGGGGCTTTTTTGCAGACATTTCTGTGGGGGGAGGCGCAGCCGGTGCTGGCGCAGCACGTTGGGGTGGTCTGGGGACAGGGTCTGGGACAGGGTCTGGGGATGTGGCCAGGCAAAAAGTGGGGGGGTTCGGCCTCTCCTCTCCTGCCTTCCCCTGGGCCAGGCCCTGAGGGTGCGTGGGGGCCCTGGGACAGGCTCTGTGCATCCCCAGCTCCAGGACCCCAGTGTTGATCCCCGGACCTCACCTGTGGGTTGGATCTGACTTCACAGATTTGTGGAGCACCCCAGGGGCAGGATGGGGGTGCTGAGCATCCCGGGGGTAGGATGGGGATGCTGAGCACCCCAGGAGCAGGATGAGGATGCTGAGAGCCCTAGGGATAGAATGGGGGTGCTGGACTGCCTCTGTTGTCAGCAGGTGCCCATGGTGGTACTGGCCCAGTGGCCCAGGGACCTTGCTGGCCATTCACCACCTGACTGTGTGTGCCACCACGTACCGCAGCGGCTGCTGGCACTCGAGTGTCCCCTCTGCGGTGCGGGGCGGAGCAGCTCTGATCGGTGGCGCCGGGGCTGAGCGGAGGGACCAGTTCCCTTCCCCAAATCCCATCCTTGGTCCCACCAGAGGTGTCCGGGAGGTTTTTCCTCCTTTGGGAGCTGGCAGCGGGCTGGAGACAGCCTCAGTCCGGGGAGGGCGCGATGAGCAGCTTCCTGGCCTGGGCGCAGAGTGACGCCCGTCAGCGCTGAGGAACCCGAGCGGGGACCCGTGGCCCATTGGCCCCCACACCGGGGGGTCTGTGCGGGCGTCAGGTCCCCGCGCTCGCAGCGAGGAAAGGGGAATGTGCCAGGATTTGGGCTCATGGAGCATGTGGTTAGCTTGAGAATTAATTCACACCCTGTCAAGAGGTCGTTAAGGCGCCCCGACACCCACTTACTGGTTTTCCCCCTCCTCCCACCGGCTGAGAGCCACCTCCATGCTGGTCACAGGGGACATGGCTGGGACGGGCCAAGCGTCACCCACCGCTGGTGGTGGCACCAGTGGAATCCTGTGCTGGGATGCTCTGGGATGGGGCAGAGGGGCAGGAGGGGGAAGTGCAGCTCCCCTGGGATGGCTGGGCCATGGGGGACCTTGTAGGGGGACAACGGGGCCATGGGGGACCTCGAGCCACCACCGGGCACTTCCAGGAGGAGACGAGGGCGGACTGGAAAGCTCTAATGGGGGAAGTGGCTGATGCCTGGCTGCATTGATGGGTTTTCCTGGGGAAGTGGTGCAGTTCAGGGTCATCCCAGGGGGTCAGCACAGGGCCCCTGGCACTGCTGGGGGTGGGGGTGACCCCATTTAACCAGCAGCAGAGGGGTCTTTGCCTGCACGATTCCAACTAGAGGCGGGGACGTGCCCACAGCCTCATCCCGCAGCACAGGGGATGCGTTTCAGCCCACCAACGCGCTTGCCCAGGAGGCTGCAAACCCCCGGGGCTCCCTGGGGAGCTCACACCCCCTGCCCACCCCAGCCAGGTCCCTTCTGGCACCCGGGATCACGGCGATGCGCCCAGCCCAGGCACCGCCGGGGGTCCCTGGGGGGCTCAGCTGGGGTTTGCAGAAGCTCGGGGGCAGCAACTGGCCCCTTCCTGCAGCCTCGTGCCCGGCACCTGGGTTCCAAGCTGCCGTGCTGGCCGCGGCCTGGCACCACTGCCCCGGGGCTCGGCCGCCTCTCAGTCGCCCCCACCCCAAATACTTACAAATGTACCCCTCTGTGTTGTATTCAAACGTCAGCGCTTGACACAAAATATTCATGGGCTCTGCACCGAAATAGAGTCCGGGCGCTCCCCTGGCACGCGAAGGACGTGGGGACGGCACCGTGCCCGGGGCAGAGGTGCAGTGCGGGGGTCTCGCCTGGCCTGCAGCTGGTTTGGGGTGGCCGAGCAGGAGTGACAAGGGCAGGTCCCTTCCTGGGGACCCCAATTCCCACCAGGCTGAGCACTGGGACAGTGGGGGACCCTGCAGCGGGGGACGGGTCCTCAGGTCCCACCGCGGTACCGAAGCTGGGCGCTGCGGCAGGTCGAGGTTGATTCGGTGACCCCAGAGCGGACCCCCAGCACGGAGAGGAGCTTTCCCCTCCTCTTCATAGCCCCTTTCTACATGTCTGAAGCTGGTTTGCATCTTTCTGGGCTTTGTGTCTGCAGCAGGTGACCCTGTTCCTTGCCAATCACTGGGGATGGTTGGAAAAAAATCCTTTCTTTTCTCCTGCAGAGAGCACACGTGAAAGTTAAAAGCCCAGATGAGTCAGCCAACCAAGAAAACCTACTTTATTTAAGCGTTTCCACCTACATTTTAACTTTCTTTTTGATCAAAAAGATGATTATTAGAATATTCTGGCTAAAAGAGGCAATCTCAGGGCTTGAAGACGCCCTCTCAGGAGCTGGAGGTGGAGGTGGGACGCAGCTGCAAGCCGGGACAGCGGCACGGCGAGGAGCGGGCTCAGAAATCCCGTAAATCGGGGTAACGGGGCAGCTCTGCTGGGTTTGGAGGCAGAGGAGATGATTTCCTGCCCTTCAAGCACAAGCTCTTGCCCAGGTGCTTGCGAATCACGGTGAAAAGTATTAAAGAGGAAAAGGGGAGAAAAACAAGGAAATGACTTATCGTAGAATGAACAGGAGCAAGAAAATGGAAAGCAGCAGAGGGTTGTGGCAGGCGAGGAGCGAGCCGGGAGCAGGATCCCTCCCACACCGGCCCGACCCAGGGTGAGAGATTTCGGCAAGGGCGGTGTGGTTTTGGGGTGAGACCCCAAGAGTGGGACCTCAGGGACACCCCGGCCGAGGGGCTGATGGCTGCGCCACAGTCGGCGTCACGTGTGGGACACCAACCCTCCGTTAACAGAATAATTAACATGGAGGTTGCAAAATGTGCCCCAAGCCACGTGCACCCCGACGTGACCACTCAAAAAGGGGATTTTCCTTTTCTGCCACCTTCTAAGGGCCCCGTCACGGGCTGGCAGGGCGAGCGGCGGCTGCGGCAGCGTGCGAGGAGCCCGGCACCATGGTGAGGGACAGGCCACGGGGCTGCTGCCAAACGCTGCAATGCTTCCAGGCAGGTGAGCATCTCCAAATCTCCTCCCAAACGTGTCCGTCCAGGAACCCCCAGCTGGACGGTCGCGTGCCAGAGCCACGGGCTTGGATGCCCATGGTGGCACGGCACAGAGCAGGAGTGACCCCAAACCTCAGCTCTGAACAGGAGCCAGAGTGTGCCCAGGGGGCCAAGGAGGGCAACCGCATCCTGGCTGGTGTCAGCACTGGCGTGGCCAGCAGGGACAGGGAAGGGGTCTGAGCCCTGGGCTTGGGGAATGGGCTGCCCAGGGCAGGGTCAGGCTGGCTCTGAGGAAGGATTTCTGTGCAGAAGGGGCTGTTGGGCGTTGGAATGGGCTGCCCAGGGCAGGGGGGAGTCCCCGGGATCCCTGGAGGGGTTGAAGAGTCGGGCTGAGCCAGCGCTGAGGGGTCAGGGGGAGGGTCATGGTGGGGCTGGAGGAGCTGCAAGGGCTTTTCCAACCCCGATGGTTCTGGGATTCCGTGGCTCTGCGCCAGCTCCTCGGGCCCCTCTGCTCCGGATGGGGGATTTTGGGGTGTTTTGGTGTCAGACCTGTACCCACAGCCCCGTCTGTAAGAAGGGTGGCTGCGCTGTGCCAGTGTCCCTCGTGGGACGTCACCCCACAGCCACGACCAGACTGCGCCTCCCTGCTGCCGGGCCACGGTGACAGTGGGTGACCTTGGGGGGCCAATACCGCGGGGAACACGGTGCCCTCGGTCACCTCGCGGGACGTGGCCGTTGCTGGCAGGGTTGGGGTGTCCGTGGGGCAGCAGAACCCCCCGTGGGGGGTGACCTCGGGGAGGGGTGTTGCGGGATGAGTGCGAGCCACGAGGCTGTTGGGCGGCCGGTACTCCCAGCTGACCCACCCCCAAACTGGCCCAAAGCTGCAGGGGTGCAGGTGGGGACCCCGTTTTCCTCCTTTTTGCCCCCAAACCCGCTGCCTGGGAGACGGCAGGAGCAGCCGGGGCCGTGTGTGGTGCCGGGAGCCCCCGGTAGCCCCGTGGTTCTGCCTTGGTGTGGGACGGGGGAGAGGCCCCGGGGGGTGACCCTGCACCCCGCCGAGCGCAGGGCACAGGAGGGGCGCCCCGTCCCCCACAACATACGGGGGGCCCCA
>NW_020799224.1:8001-10606 GCF_003259725.1 Athene cunicularia | reverse complement strand
CGGCCGCGGAGACCTGGAGGGCGAAGGTCGGGGCCTGGCACTGCGTCCCGCTCCCCGGGCCCCCTCCCGCCGGTGTGGGGACGGCGCCCTCCCCACGCTTCAGCTCGCCGGCAGCATGTGGAGCCCTTCCCGCTGCCTTGTGCCCGCCAAACAGATTTTTGGGGTGCTCGGGGGGAAACCACCCCTGGCCTGGCTGCGTCCGCAGGGCTGAAGTGTGGGGTTTTTTGTTTGTGGGGGTTTTTTTTATTTTTTTTTGGGGGGGTGGGACGGTTGGGTTCCACCGGAGGCAGCCATGCGTGACCCGCTGCCCCGTGCCTGGGTGCTGCGGGATCGCTGCCCCTTTTTCTAGAGCCCCCAGCCCAAAATTCCTGCGCGGGGGGGTACCCCGGAGGGGTGGGGGTCCCTGGCTCTCTGCGGTGTCTGCTTTGCTCTGTAACGGGGCCAGGAGCCGCTGCCGTTCCCATCACAACTTTTTAGACTTGGAAGTTTTGGGGTTTGTTTTGGTTTGGGTTTTTTTTATGTTTTCCCTGAAATCACAGCGAGGCTGCGAAGTTTGGGAGCGGGGAGGGGGCTCGTCCTAGTGCAGCGGGGCGGGATGAGGGAGGAAAAGCGGGAGCCAGGGGAGAGGCCCCCGGAGCCCGGCTGAGGGGTGGGATGGGGCGTCAGTGGGCTCCTTTTGGGGGGCTGGGGGAGCACGTGGAGAGGTGTGGCGTGGTGGGGGGTCCCCCACTCTGGGGCTGACCTAGGGCCCCGTGTTGGTGAGTCTCCAGGCGAACACGGAGAGGCGGGTGGGTGGCTGGGACCCTGCCCTGGCCCCACACCGCCGGCTGTTACCCCTCCGCGCCTGGACACCGGCTGTGCCGGAGGGACCGTGGTGCCGTCGCCTCCCGTGTTCTGGGGCTGTCTCGGCAGCAGGAGCCCGGCCTGTCCACCCCGTGTCCCTGGGCTGTGGCCTGGGCTCAGACGGCCCTAAGTACAGCTTTTGCAGCCTGGTGTAAGCCCAGCTTGTTCTGACCGGAGCATATGGCAGGGCTGGTGGGTGCCCATGGACAGGGACACGGGGGGTGACGATGTGGCTGCTCCATGTGCAGGGACATAGAGTAGGGGGTGATGATGTGGCCACTCCACAGGCAGGGACATGGGGGGTGACAATGTGGCTGTTCCAGGGGCAGGGGGTGATGATGTGGCTGCCCCGGGGACAGGGACACGGGGGGGTGACAATGTGCCCACCCCAAAGCACTACACGCACCTGCAGAGCACAAAGGAGCTCCGCTAACGAACTTGTCCCTGTCCCCACACCCAGGGCTTGTCTTGGTAATTGGATAAAGCAGTTACAGCACCCGCCTTGTTTCCCTGTGCCCTATAAATTAAAGATTAAGGTTAATTACAACGATGAAACCTCTAAGTCCTTAAGCATTGAGCACGGAGCCTTTGCCGGGGGATCGTGCTGTGTGTGGCTCGGGTTTAATTTGAAGCTCGATTCCCTGCAGCCCGCTCCACGGGCCCAGGCAGGGGCTGGCATGGGGTGGCCAGACCCTCGGCGTGGTGGGGCTCCTTTCGGCGAGGCTCGGCGCGAGCCAGTGTCCCTGGCACCGGGTTGGGCTGGCTCCTGTGCCAGGCTGCGAGTCCTCTGGCTTCGGGATGCGCCGTGCGTGCAGCCGTGGGGATTTCGGGTGGGCGGTGAGCCAGGGCACACTCTGAAATCCAAGCCGGAGGTTATTTTTCGGCCTCGTCGGTCTGGGCGTGCGGGGAGCCAAGGCCGGTGAAAGGGGAGTAGGGTGATCCCCCGCGCGCTTGCGCTGCCTGGCCGGGAGCCCGGCTCCGTGTCTCTGCTGACGCCGTCGCTTGGGGTCTTGTACAGGCACGGCTGGGGGTTCCTGCGGGGCAGAGGGGTGTTGGGATGAGTCAGGTGTGAGGAAGAGGGGTCTAGTTTGGGTCTCTGTTATTTATTGGGGATTCTTCCAGCAGTTTTCTCCGTACGGGTTGGTTTGTCTGACTTTGATGACTTGGCTGAGGTTACCGGCTGTGGCCCCAGCGGGTGGGATCCCCCCGGAAAGGTTTTAGCATCTCGGTGGGTAAAAGCAACTGTCCTGAGCATGGTCCTGGCTCAACCCCCCTGTAAGTCTCTCTGAGGCCGTGCTGAGCAGCCCAGGCAGTTAAAGCCCTCGTGCCGAGTCCCTCCGGGCTGGCCGGCTGCGGGTGCGTGCCCTGGCCTGGGAGGCTGCACCCGGGCAGCCCCAGTGCCAGCTTTTCCCTGTCTGCATCCTCCTGTGCCATGCCAGCGGCCACCCGGAGCCCCTTGGGGGACTCGCAGTGCCTGTCTGAAAGTGGGGGTCTCCCTGCAGTGGTGGGGAGCCATGGGGGTGCCAGAGGAGCCCTGGGAGGGTGGGATGGGGCTGCCCTGGGATGCTCCTGGCTCTGAGCACTTGGCAGCCAAAGCAGTGGGGGGAAAATAGCCCGGCTGGGCTCACCTGAGAGGTCAGCACTGGGAGTAAAATCCTGATCTGCCAGTTGTGCTGGAGCGAGGGCAGAGGAGGGCAACGAGGCTGGGGAAGGGCTGGAGAATCAATGCTGTGAGGAGCCAGGGAAGGAGCTGGGAGTGTTG
>NW_020799224.1:0-3873 GCF_003259725.1 Athene cunicularia | reverse complement strand
GGTCAGGGGGAGGGTCATGGTGGGGCTGGAGGAGCTGCAGGGGCTTTTCCAACCCAGATGGTTCTGGGGTTCTGCACCCTGCTGCTGGCACTGAACCACTCTCCTGGGCTTAGACTTCCCGTGCCCTCGGGTTTCAAGAAGGGGAACAAGACCCCCTCGGGGTGGGTGGGCTCGTGGGCTGTGGGTGCTCAGCAGGGCCCTGCTTGTTCTCCAGCAGCAGCAGCTGGATGCACCGGCTCGGTGTGAGGCAGGGGGTGCACCAAGCCAACTGTGGAGCTGGCACTGCCCCACAACTGGGAGGTTTGGGATATGACCGGGGGGTGGCTTGGGCTCCTGGGCAGAGTTGGGGGAAGGACGAGGCGTGCGCCGGGGCTGTAAGGAAGTTGCTGCGTTGCGGGCGTAGCTCTGGTGCAGAGTGGGGAGTTGGGTGCCCTTGGCCCCGTGTCCCTGCGGACTCTGCTGCTCGCAGCTCGGCCTGGAAAGCGTGAGCGGGTGCTGTGGGGTGTCCTTGTCCCCAAATCTACTCCCTGGTGGTGCTCAGAGCCTTTCCTGCTGTGGAAGCAGCAGGTAGACTCGAGCAGCAAATGCCCGGCGCTCGCTGACCACCGCAGACGGGGCTCATCCCATGGAGCAAGCGGTGTCTGCGCGGGGGGCAGGAGGGGTCTGTGATGGTTGGAAGAGGATGAGGAAAACCTGGGTCGCTGCTGGCTTCTCGGTCCCTGTTGCAGAGAATCAGCAGGCGTGTTTGTGGCCGCGCAGCCCCCCGGGGAGGCTGGAACTCTCTCCTCGGAGGTTTTCAGGCTCGGTTGGATATGCCCAGGGTGGGCAATAGCCCGGAGCCCCTTTGTACCAGCACCTCGTTGCTCCTGCGAGGGTGACCCAGGGCTGGTTTCCCATTGCTGCCGCCCCCTGGCCCACAGCAGCCAGCATCTCCCGTGTCCCTGGGAGGGGAGAAAATTTGTGAGACCCCCCCCTGCCCCTGCGGTCCCCAGGCTGTGAGGAAGGGGAGCGGGGCCCTACGAGCTGCCAGGATGAGCCTTGTCCCCCGAGACCACAAATAACTGGAGGTTGAAGTGACCTCCATGCTCATTCCTGAGCTCTGCTCGTGGGCTGGGGACTGGGAAGCCCTTTGTGCTGGGGATCCCCTCCTGCAGGGCTGGTAGGGGGGGTGCTGCTGCTCTCTGCTCTCCCACCCCGTCAGCAGGAAGCCTGGCAGGTCCTGACAGCGCAGTCTGCAGCAAATTAAACCTTGGAAGGGATTTTGTTGCTCGGTGACACGGTGAGGGGCGAAGCGCTCCCTTTCAGTCACCTGCAGCATTCCTGTGTGCCACGTTAAGGGCTCTCGTGCCTCCCGCGGAGGCGTCGTCCTCATTGTTAAATCCCAGCCTGTCACACCGCGGAGGTGAGAAATGAAGCATCAAACGTTTCCTGATGAAGTTTGTCGAGGTTTAAATACTATTAATGTGGAAACGCTGTGACAGCTTCCCTGGCAGCGATGCAGCAGCTCTCCACGGCTCCAGGCTTTTGGGGGGGGATTTTTGGGGCTGGGGGCCTGATGTCGCTTGCTGGGGGTGGCTGAGCTGGAGCAGAGTTGCTGGGCCAGGGTGGGGGTCCGGGCACCCCCTCCCCAGCCACCCCACACTGATGCTGGGGGCGGCGCAACCCCGCACCCTCCCTTCTGCGTGGGCAGCCGGGGGATTTTGCTTGAATTTTCCTATTTATCTGCTCTCCCCGGCCTGGGATACCCCCCCGGACCGTGGTGATGGTCCCCCACCTCCCCAGGGGCTCTGGCTCCTGGTAGCCATGACGCCCCTGTGTGCAGAGGAGGGATGCCCTGTGTGAGGGGCCTGTCGCAGGCTTAATATTTACATTATTTTAAATAGTATGTCCTCTTCCCAAGGCAGCACAGCCTGTGCTGGAAATCCAGAGCGCCCCTTTGGTGCTGGGAGGGCACTGCCTGGCCCCCCCGTGGGTGCTGAGCACGACCCCTTCCCATGGAGATGCCCTGGGTGACGCTTTTTAGAGCCCAGTAGCATGTCAGAGCGACGTGCCACCTTCCCGCTTGCTTCGCCCTGGACTGGGGGACGTGGTGGCCCGGGGAGAACCCCAGGTGACCCCGCTCGATGTGCGGGGACACGGGGCTGGGGACAGGAGCCGTTTGCTCCCGGATTCCTCTGGGCCTTTTGGCTGGAATTCCGGTGGGAACGCTTTCCAGGACGCAGGCCTGTGTGCCGCCGCGGGCGCCTCGTCTCGCTGACTCCTCTCCTCCTCTCTCTGCAGACACGAGCGGTGAGAACATCGCCGAGTCCCTCGTGGCCGAAGGACTGGCTTCCCGCCGGGAAGGGATCCGAGCCAACAAGTACGTAACGCGCCTGCACTCCCCCCTGCGCCGTGTGGCTGCGCTGGCCCTCCGCGGGGATTCCCCGGAGCTGGTGGCTTCCTTGGCTTTGGCCGGGCGCCCGCCGCTGCTCCAGGGCTTTGCGGGCGGCCGTGTCCCAGCGCGGTGACCCCTTGCCTTTAGGGTTGAGGTGGCGAGGGGTTGTGGGGAGCGGCCGGGTGGCTCCTTGCCAAAGCACCAGCGCTGTGGCCCCGGCTTGCAGAGCAGAAAACCATCGAAGCTCTTGGTCATTGGAGAAATAACACCGGGCATGGAGTCGAGGTGCTTTAATTCCCGCCGGGGAGGCGATGCTGTGATGTTCCCGCCCCTCATCCTGCGTCTGGGCAGCGTGATGGTGCCAGCGCTGTCGTAGCTGATGCTCCGCCGCGGCCCCGGGGCAAGGGAGAAGCCTGGGCTCGGCTCAGGGCGCGTTGGTGGCCCAGGGCAGCGGCTCCCCTGTGCCAGGGGTGCGAGTTGTTGCTGTGGCGCTGCTATAAATACTGCCGGGACGCTGTTTCCATCCCTGCGCCTGCTGGGCTGGAAGCCTGCCCGTGTCGCTTCCGAAAACTCTTCCTGGCACACTTGGATGTTTTCCACCCAGTGTTTTCGGATGCGTAAACAGGTATTTTGGAGTACGCAGAGCGCGCGTGGCCGAGGGCAGGGGTGGGGGTAGTTTGTACCCAGGCTTGCTGCCTGCCCAGGGATGTGATTCCTGTCCCCGGCCCTTGGGGACCGAGCTCTCTGCCTGGTGCTGGTGGGCTCTGGGTGCCCTTGGCAGAGTTCAGTGCTAAATACAGTATTTATCTGTGATAATATGAAATAGGAATACAATATTTTTTATTATTAATGATTGATTTATATTCTTAGAGTTCAGGAGCTCTGCTGTGGCACGGTTGGGGACCACGGAGGGCAGCAATGTCTGGGGGATGTGCCTGCACTGGAGGGGCTGCAGAAGCTGATGGGGTGCTGGGTGCTGGGGGCATGGAGCTGCTGGGAGAGCAGGTGCTGTGCCGGAGCCTGGCAAGGACCGACAGCTTTTTTGGGGTGACTGGGGTTCTGCTGGACTTGTCCCTCACCGCCCTGTCCTGGTTCTGCACCTCCCGCATCAAGGTGGAGCAGAGGAGGGAAGCCTCTGCCTGCCAGTCCACAGGCATTTCTCCACTGGTTTTCTCCTGCTTCCCACTGGAAATCTACTGCTGGGGCTCGTGCCGAAGTGGGGCCACGAGCCCACGTAGAGCTGGTTGTGGCGCCCCGAGGAAGCCGCCCTGGCATGGAGCAGGGCCAGCTGTTGGAGACCACGGGCTGGTCCTTGCCCTGCACCTCAAAGCCGGCATGATGGGCCTTGGCTCTGGTTTGGGGGGGTCTCCGCTCACCCCTGCTTCCCAGTCAGAGCCCCCTCCTCTGGCCCTACCGCGGGAGCTGCTCCCAGCAGAGGCTGTTGTGTGGCCGCGGAGAGCAGGGCAGCCCCACGCCGCCTCGCTCATGGAGCCCCTCAT
>NW_020799223.1:8295-14962 GCF_003259725.1 Athene cunicularia | reverse complement strand
CAGAGCCCACAAAATGCCTCTTCCTCTCTCTGTCCCCTTTAGCCACTGCCTGAACTGAACTGGATTACCCACCCGCACCAGTATGTCACATTTACTGGTGGTCACTTCAAAAGGTTTCAGGGTGCAAATACCCCGGTTTTCTGTAGGCTGTGCTCAGCAAGGGCTTTGCTCCAAGCATCGTGGCACTTGCTTGGACTCCAGGGGAGACTGGAAGTGAGATCCACGCCACAGCAGGCACAGGAGGTCCCCAGAGCTGAAGATGACTGGGGTATCTAATCAAGGGGTCTCTAATATTAAAATGTTAAGAATTATTTATTTAACCAAACGGCCCAGCAGCAGCGGACCAAGGGTCTGAACCAGGGCAGTCACTTCTGTGCTCTGCCAGCCAGATCCTGCCTGCAGGTGACTTTGATCCTCTCAGCCTCAAAAGCCATTCCTTATCTTCCAGATAAGCCTAGTGCAATGATGCTACTGGTTTGTACTGGTTTGGTGAAGGTGCTCACAGTGCCTGAGGCTGTTCCATGGGGCTGGGTCGCACCTTGGGTGGCCATGGACACCTGTGGCGGGTAGGAGGCATCACCAGGTCGGTGCCTGTCCCGAGGGAGGGGTGTGCTGTCCAGATGAGGAGGTGATGGGGTGTTGTGGTTTCCAAACCCTCCTCGCCTTTTGTAAAAATTTCCACTGTATCTTAACCAGGATGCCCTTGAATGCTGCTGTCCAGAGAGGCACGGAGACAGCCGACTCTCCTTCTCCAGTCCTTCTGGACTTGCCCCAGTTCCAAGCCAGTGTGACCTTCAGCCACCTCCCTCTTCCCATCCGCGTGCAAGAAATAGCACATCAACCCCTTCAAACCCGCTTTTTTTGGGCAGAAAGGTTACACTGGGAGCTGGCGACGCGGCGTGCCTCTCGCATCCTCCCCTCGCCAGCCCCGTCCATCCGTCCGTCCATCCATCCATCCCTGTCCCCCCCCGCCTCCGCCGTCTCCTTGGCAACGCTGAGTGCACATCCTGGAAAACTTTATCCGAAATCTGCTCTGGGCAGCTTTCCAAATCCATGCTAACCTGATTAGGTGTCTCTGGGGCCTTGGCTGGCTAATCAAATTAGATAGCACTAATGGTAGTGAGGACTTTGAGTGGGTAGAGAGCAGTAAAACACAGTGTATACTTAGTGATAATTATACTTGCTTTTGTGTCATTGATTTATATGCCTCCCCCCCCACCCCCTGCCCCCTTTTTGTTTTCATTGTCTTTAAATGCAGCTATTCGGAGGAAGGAAAATGGCTGGTATGATGAGGAGCACCCGCTGGTCTTTCTTTTCTTGGGATCATCTGGAATAGGTAACGCCTGGGTTGTGGAGAGCGGGACCAAGAGCCCCGTGGAGAGGCTGGGCTGGGTGAGGGGGCCGTGGCAGGGCCGCTCCCGGGGCTCATTTTTCACAGGTTCTGCAGAAAATCCCAGTTAAAGGCGCTGTCATCCTTCCACCCTCTCACCCAGTCCCTCATCCCGCGGGGCCCGTGCTGGGGCACCCGCAGCCTCACACAGAATTATCCCCAGGGGCCCTCCGAGACTCAAGAAGGGGCAGTTTTCCCCCAGAAAAAGTGTTATTTTCACAGCCCGCTGTAGGAGTGCCTCCGTGGGTGGGGTGATAGGAGAAATTTGCTGCTTGCAAACCAAATCTCTGCTCACCCTGCTCCTGTGGGCAAGGATTGCTTTGTAATGACGGGATTGTATTGACACCGATAATATTTGTCCCCGAGCACAATAAAATGCAACACGACAGCTGATCAGTTCACAAAATGGACAAAATGACTTCTAGTCAGGGGGAAAAAAAAAAAAACCCAAACAGCTTTAAAGTAACCGAATGGTGACATTTGAAACACCCTCAGTGCTTTTCCTGCATCCACTGCCCCCCCTAGTCCTTGGGAAGGTGCCGGTGCTGGGGGGTTACGGCAACGGGACACACACATGGTTGCTGCCGGCCCAAGCTCCTGCCTCAGAGCAGTGTCAGGCCCAGTATTAACTTAAAATGAGTTGCTGGAAAGCTGTATAAAACCAGTTTTTGAGACTTCATTGCAGGTCTGAGGGCTCAGCAGTGTAAATTGTCAGATCATGTATTTCTCTGGGTTGTTTTGTTGGGTTTTTTTCCTTCTCTTACTGCCATAAAAAGGAATATTGAAATCCAAAAACAAAGCAGCTGAGAACTTTGTTGTCTCAAATGGATATTTTATGCAGGTCTTGATGTAACAGTAGTCTGAAAGCTCAGATACGTGTAAGCTATCTGATGTGCCTTCACATTTCAGTAGGCCCCCAGAGTGAAAGATCGGCTCACACGCGCGGGTCTGGGTACGGAGGGTGTGAGGACACGTAGGTACCTGGGTGCTCAGGGCACCATACAAAGTCAGTGAGGCTTGAACTGAAATAAGATGCTAGATTTTGACAGAGATTTCACCTGCCCGAGCAGCCTTCCCAGCACAGCCATGAATCCCCAGTTTTACAGCCCTTTTTGGGGTGACCTAATGAAGTGATCCTGCAGATCTGAGCCACCCAATTTACCAAAAATCACCAAAATAACAGCTGTGCTGGAATGGGGATGTGTCATTCTCCGGGCTGACTGCATTTTTTTTTAGCTAGTTTGCTTTTCAAGATGCATTTTTTTTTTATTTAGAACAGTTTAGGTGCCTGCTCTCTGCCCTGACACACGTCAGAGTGTTTATTTTTTGGTGCGCAGTTAAATCTAAAATGGATATCTGTGGTGAGTATGCGGGCTTCAGTGTGTGAGGTGCTGGTGTTAACCCCCTGAGCATCCTCCCTGCCTGCACCTCACCCTCATCAACCATCCCAGGAACCAAAATCAGCCAAATTCTCCACCCAATAAACCCAGCACTTGGGTGCCAGTGGGTGGCAGCAGGGCAGAGGGGTTTGCTGGCTGAGCCAGGGACATTTCCCCCCTCCCCAGGGCAAAACCTGCCTATTTAATGAAGATTTTCCCTGAACGGACAGGTTGGGAGGACAGGATCTGGCTTTTCGTGAGCTGGTGAGTGTGTTTGTCCACGTCAGTGTGGATTCACTCTATTGTTGTTCGTTCCTAATCCTGCAATTTTATGGCAGCTGCCTTATATAAATTAAAGAAAGCAAGATTATCCCATTTCCCTGAAATTCTGTAGAGAATAAAAGACACTGAGGGTATTGAGAGTAAATGTAGCAAAAACCGGATCTAACCACACCTTTTTGTGGCAAAAAAAGAAAAGATCTGTCTACCCACTGTGTAAAAATCAACTATGAAAAATGCAGCAGCCGGCGTGGTGATGCCACTCTCCCCTCAACCCGCTAACGAACCCTGGGCAGGGTCTTACCCCGGGGCTCTGACAGTGCCGCCACGAGTGCATTTGCAAGAAAAAGCCACGTGTTTTGGTTACAGGGGGTGTGAGCCCCTGCTTTAGAACCGCTGATGGGCAGACAGACGGTGGACAAAGCCTGGTTTAACACGAGTCTTTTCTTCCTTCTCTTTGGAACAGGTAAAACCGAGCTGGCCAAGCAGACAGCCAAGTACATCCATAAGGATGTCAAAAAGGTAACGACGCCCCTTCCTTTCACTTTTTGCTGTCCGGGTGCTTTTAATAACAGGGTGGGGTTGGTTTCTGTCTTTTCTAGGCTGGAAGTCCAGCTTACTGGTCAGCCCAGCTGCCTGGCAGCTCACTGAATTCATCCATAGAACAGAAATGTGAGGGCTGTGTGTGCTGGGAAAGGGTTTCTGCCGCCTTAAAATGAACCTGTGAAAGTCCCTGTCCCAATATTTGACTTGTAAAAATCTACTTGGATTTAACAATAGCTTGTGCTCCCCGTTGGAGGGTGCCGGCTTTTTGACATCCTGTGTTGGGAACATATTGTGTAGCCTTTGTCACTAATAACCCTGTAAATTGTTAGAGGGATTAAACACTGAAAATCTGTTTTCTGTACCCGTACAGAGAACAGAGGCAGTGGCACCGCATTCATGCCGGGTTCTTAGTGCTGAAACGTTTGGGATCCAAACAGCAGAAGCTGTTGGTGTGGTTTAGTTTAGTTTCCATTTGGCAGTTTTTAGTAAAGACGGGTTAGAATCCTGTCTAACTGGTAGTGGCTTAGTAGGGGAGTAGCTCAGGGACATCTGAGATTTTACTAGAAGCACCACACATTTAAAGCTGGGCTCCCCGATTCACAATTAAGCCTCTGCCTGCCTTTAGGACGAGCCTAGCTCTCTCGTACGGAGGACTGGGGAAGGTGCAGAGGTTGGAGCCAGGAATGAGGAAGAAACACCAACAGAGCTGCCCCCTGCTCCGACGCCAGATTAATTCCTCCCCCCCGCCACATCCTCCAGCCGAAAACGGCCACGAGATAAAACACCACGTGTAGAAAGAAGATCAAAAGTAAAACAACACTCTGAAAATGGCAGTTCTGGTTTCTTTTCCTCGTCCTTCTGTAATTGCCTTCCAGAAGCAATAAATCCTGGCTCCTGCCTCTCGAGCACCTTCATCCCCACCCAGGCACCTGGAACTGGTCAGTGCCCGGCCAGACATCAAATGGAGAGACCAGTTAAGCACTGGATGTTGTGTTAATTCAATAGCGTGCACAAATCGGAGTTTTATTGGCAATGAATCAGCTCGGCCATCGGCGCTGTAACGAGCAGTGCGCGGCGGGGGGGTCACACACCCCACCGGCGGTTTTGGGGGGGCAGCGGCTCGCAGGAACTGATGGATTAAGGAAGGAAAACCTCTAACTGTCCCGTTTTCCTACTGCTAGAGAGAAGCTGCAAGGTCGTGACAGCTGCTGACCCCTTTACCCAGCCTGCGGGGAGTGAGCGGAGACGGGAGGGCTGGGAGCAGGATCAGACCAAAGCAGAGCAGATCCCGCAGAGCCCGGCTTAGGTGCAAGCTTTCACAGAATCCCAGAATCATCTGGGTTGAAAAGGCCTTGAAGATCATCCAGTCCAACCACGAACCTCACACTGACCAATATTTTTAGCAATAATCACACCTCGGATTAACCTCATTGGCTGCGATGCTGCCGCTGCACAAAGCGTGTGCCAGGGACGCTCCTCAGCGTGCCAGGATCAGGCCCCAGCTTTCTACGCCTCTCTCTGCCCTGATATTTTGCAGGGAAAAGCAGCTGTTTTGAATTGAAATCTGGCCCAAAGTAGCCTGACCTCTTACCACCCAGCTCCCGGCGTTTGGCAGAGAGCGGCACACAGGGCAGCCCCTCCTGCTCCCCTCCCTCCCCTGGGAGATCATGGCAGCACCATCTTAGTTTGGTGCAGAGAAAGTTCTGGGCTCCCTGTGCGCTGCCGAACGTCCCGGCTGTTAACTCTGAAGCTGAGTATTTAAGCCCAGGCTGGATGGGGCTCTGAGCACCCTGATGGGGTTTGGGGGGGTTGGATTAGATGACCCTTGGCCCCCGACCCTCCTGTCGCTCTGTGGTCCCTCATGCCATACGCCTCCCTTTGCTCTTCCCAGCAACTAATTATTTTGCCTGGGTCTCTGGCTGCTGTTGGAGGAGGATATTTGCGTTGGCACATTTAGAATCAGGCTCTGAGGGTCTGTAGCAGCGTGGGGTTGCTGCCTGATCCCGCCTGGGAAGAGCTGGGCTTAGCGGAGCGGGAGGTGCCGGCTCTGATGAGTAGGGAGCTGCCGTGTCCGGCTGGAAGTGCCTGCACTGACGCTGGGAAAGGTCAAGCTTGTCTTCTTAGGCACTGCAGATCCTTTCCAACTGAAATCCGTCTAGTCTAGTCTAGTCTAGTTTAGTCTCACGCCTCTAGGAGCTAGGTTACAGCTGCAAGCCCAGGAAATTCAGTGCCTGCAGTGAATCATCAGCTCCTCAAATGCAAAAAGGAAGCTTGGGTAGTAGCTGTAAATTCTCTAACAATATTACCAATTGAAGGTGATCGCCCACAAACCTGGTTTTACCTCGGCTTTATGATTTTGATTTTTTTATGTTTGCAGAGAGGCGTTGCGTTCTTCTTGTGATTTATTTCTAAAAAGCCCAACCGCAAGAATAACCGTTTTATTTAGCAAATTGCAAGTTGCTGTTTCAGTCCCATCTGTATGGCTCCGGCTCTAGCGAGGAGCTGGGCAGCCAGGGGCTGTGAGCTGGCGGTGGAAACAGTTCCTGGCTCTCTTTGGGAAACTGCCATCATCTTCCTCAGAATAACCCTCAGCATTTCACGGTGGATCTGGCCACTCGGGAACCACAAAAGCCACATGCAGCCACCCACCTGGTTCTGGAGGAGCTGTAATGAAACTTGGAGCACATTCATCAAAAAATCCTGTTAAATATTTCTTTCTCTTGCAGGGTTTCATCAGACTGGACATGTCAGAGTTCCAGGAGAGGCACGAGGTTAGTAAACGGGCTGTCTCTGCTTCCGAGGGGTGCGGCTTCAAGTTTAATTTAAACAAATCCTGTCGATGCCCTCGTGCCCCTGCATTTGGGCCCTATCCTGGGCCTCGCCCTGGCAGTGGCATCCAGGACCTTCCACATTTGCCAGAAAACGGGCAGTTTGGTGTGTCAGAGACACAGAGCAACAGCAGATGCTCTGGGCCGTGCAGTAAATTGCAATATGGGAAACACCAGCCAAAAAAAAAGCAAGTTTAACTCAAAAAAAAAAAAAAAAAAAAAAAAAAAAAAAAAAAAAAAAAAAA